>NW_007053649.1:0-1151 GCF_000164805.1 Carlito syrichta
CAATACACATTCTATTCATCACCACATGGAACATATTCTAAGATCGACCACATAATTGGACACAAATCAAGTATAAGCAAATTTAAAAGGACTGAAATTCTACCATGCTCCTTCTCGGACCACAGTGGAATAAAAATAAACATTGACACCAACAAAGTCCCCCCAAAACCCACAAAGACATGGACACTAAACAGCATGATGCTAAATAACTCCTGGGTCAATGATGACATCAAAATAGAGATCAAAAGATACCTGGAAACAAATGAAAATAAAGAAACATCTTACCAAAATCTCTGGGATGCCTTAAAAGCTATAATAAGAGGGGAATTTATATCCCTACAAACACACATGAGGAAAATGGAAGGAACAGAAATTGACAACCTAACAAGCCACCTAAAGAAGCTGGAAAAGCAAGACCACAAAAACCCTAATTTCAGCAGAAGAATCCAGATCACCAAAATAAAAGCCCAAATCCAGGACATAGAAGACAAAAAGATAATACAAAAAATCAATGAAACAAAAAGCTGGTTCTTCGAAAGGGTAAACAAGATTGATGGTCCCCTAGCTAGACTGACCAAGAAAAAATGAGAAAAAAACCAATAAGCATAATCAGAAACACAAAAGATGAAGTCACATCTGACCCTGAAGAAATACAAAAGATCATTAGAGACTACTACGTACACTTGTATGGAAACAAACTTGAAAACCAGAAGGAAATGGAAGACTTTCTGACATCACGCAACCTACCTAGGTTGGAACAAGAAGAAATTGAGACCCTAAATAAACCAATAACAATCAAGGAAATCGACCACGTAATAAGAAAACTTCCTACAAAAAAAAAACCCTGGTCCAGATGGCTTTCCAGCAGAATTCTACAAGACATTTAAGGAGGAGCTGATACCAATCCTACTGAAGGTATTCCAGGCGATTGAAAAAGATGGAACTCTCCCCAAATCATTTTACGAAGCCAACATCACATTGATACCCGAGCCAGGTAAAGATCCAACAAAGAAAGAGAACTACAGGCCAATATCTTTGATGAACATAGATGCTAAAATTCTCAACAAGATCCTAGCAAACCGGATTCAGCAATACACCTCAAAAATCATCCATCATGACTAAGTAGCTTCATTCCTGGCATGCAAGACTGG
>NW_007053650.1:0-755 GCF_000164805.1 Carlito syrichta
AATTATGCCCCCAGAAAACTGTCAAAAAAAGAAAAAAAGAGCAGTCATTCAACCTGTACTGTAGGTTAGCAGGTGAATGCGATGCCATAAAAGACAGACAACTTAAAGCATCAAGGAAAAAGAAAGTGAAAGAGAACTCTATTAACAGTGCTATAATTACAGTTTGAGAGTGAATGTGCCAATGCAGTGCCCACTGAGGAGCAACATCAGAGGCCACATATTGTGGATTATGAACTTGAATATGTATAGTTCATTAAGGTCATGAGTAAATAACCAAACAGCAGCCTAGAAAGGGTGGCAGAAATTATTATTGTGAGTGGCTAGAATATAGTTTTAAACAGAAAATCATGAAGCACTGTATTAGTCTTTTTTGCATTGCTAAAAAGAAATACCTTAGGCTGACTAAATTATAAAGGAAAGGGACTTATTTGGCTCATGGTTCTGCATGGTGCTGGCATCTGCTTCTGATGAGGTCTTGGGAAGCTTCCAATCACGGTGAAAGGGGAAGTGGGAGCATAAGTGTCACATGTTGAGCATGGAAGCAAGAGAAATAAAAGGAGGTAAGGTTCTTTTAAACAACCAACTTTCACACAAGCCAAAATAGTAAGTGACTCATTACCATGAGTTTGACACCAAACCATTAATGAGGGATCTGCTCCTATGACTCAAGCTCCTCCCATAAGTTTCACCTCTAACATTGGGGATCACATTTCCACATGATATTTGGAGGGATCAACATTTAAACCCTGTCACCC
>NW_007053651.1:0-688 GCF_000164805.1 Carlito syrichta
CCTAATCCTGATTGTACTTCACATCTTTGAAATAAAACAACAAAAATTTTTTAAAAAGTCATTGTCTGATTATTCCAGAATGTGTGTCATTTCAGCTTGGCATCTGTTTATTTTGTTGTCTTCTCTTGAAATTTGGTTACTCTTTTTCTTGGTTGTCAGTATATTAATTTTGGATTATATTATAAACATTTAGAATATTGTGCTTGAAACTCTAGGTCCTGTTAAATTTCTGTAGAGAACATCAATTTGCCTGTTTGAGCAGGTAATCACCTCATGAGGTCTAGATTGTAAGGTCCGTTTTGCCTTCTGTGGACAGTGGCTTTCAACATCAGTTTAGTTCTCAATGCTTTTGCTATGCTGTTTGGGCCTGCTCACCACAAGGGAAACTGAGGACCTGACCCTAAACTTGAGTGGAGTCTCATGTATGCCTTCTCTTCTTGAAGATTTTGATGTGCTCCTTTTGGGTGTGTTCTGTACAAGAGAGAGAGTCAAGAGTGATACACAAAACTTGAATTCAGAATATCTCTCTTCTGAATTGATCCCTCCCTTTCTGGATTCCTAAATTCCCCTTTGCCAGTTCCTTGTTTTATTTCAAAGATGTGAAGTACAATTCAGGATTAGGTACACAGGTGGTCAATGCACACATAAAATTCGGTCCTCCCTTTGGTCCCCAATATGCCTAGTTTGA
>NW_007053652.1:0-744 GCF_000164805.1 Carlito syrichta
CTAAGATAGCACCACCTGCTGGCGATTCAAGGTAACAACACCGAAACGGGAGAAACAAGCTTGATAAAGACATAGACCAAACTGCTGAAGGAAGGTTAATCTGAACTGTCCTTCACAGCAGATCAGGGGCAATTGACTCTAACTGCAAACTAATTTACCAGCTTGAAAAGAAAACTAGAAATCAGACCTGAAAGGACATTGGACTTAAACGAAAGGTCTCAGAGTGTGCTTCATTGATTCTATCAGTCTAATGACTTAATTCTATTCCTACTGTATTGTTCCCTTTTTTCTTTTTTCCTTTTCCTTTTCTTCTCTCTGTAAATCATATCTTTGTATAGAGGAACAGCACACTAACAAGGTGGTTGGTTAGCTTGTATATTAGCATCACTATATGTTTTATTTTTGTTTGTATGAGAGTTGGTTCGACTGTAGCTGTGGTATATTGTTTTTATCTGTTTCAGCATAGGCCTCTCTCTCTATTTGTTGGCACACTCATTTGTTTCCCCCTTACTCTTCTATCTCTCCACTCCCCTCTTCAACCCACTATCTGCTCCATTCTCTCCCCTCTGCTAGCCACATTTTATTTCAGGGAGTAAACCTACAGCCCCACTGCACGAACAGATTCCAGGGCAGTGGGAAGTGGGCTCCACATTATCCACACGCCTGTCAGCGAATACCAGGACCTGCAGACAGATGTTGAATCACAGCTCTCCCCTTAAATACATCTCAAAACTGCAAAAAGGA
>NW_007053653.1:0-781 GCF_000164805.1 Carlito syrichta
GTCCTTGTTTGCCTAGTCCCTTGTTCTCTCCACCAACTACAATTCAGAAGGTATACACATACAGCAAAAGACTGTCAGTCATGAATGTATCTCAGCCAAAGAAATAAGGTCAAAAACAATTTGCATACAGATACTTTTCTTTGGTGCATTTCTTGAGTTCACTTTTGTGTCTCTTTCTCATTCTATGTATGAATCTAAATTCATAATAGTCCATTATACTTACTCTCTGATACAAAAGACTGTAAGGTTCATGTTCTATCTACTCTCCCAAAATTTACATTTTTACTAGAACAAAGATAATAAATTTTAACAGAAAAAGTTTTGAGTAATACTAACCAACAAAGGGTATACGTTTGAGCAAAGGCTCCTCACCTGTATTCCCTAAAGTCACATAACTTAGACATCTTTGTGTTCTTAAATGTGAGAACCAACATGCCTTAGCAATAATGAAGATTTAAACCCAGCTAATACATAATTAACTAGCCAGGCTCGGTGGCTTAGCCTATAATCCCACGCTTTGGGAGGCTGAGGTGAGTGGATTACCTGAGCCCGCGGGTTTGAGACCTGCCTGGGCAACTTGACGAGACCTCATCTCTACAATAAATTTAAAAAAAAAAAATGAGCCAGGCATGGTAGCGCACGCCTGTAGTTCCAGCTACTGAAAGGCTGAGGCAGAAGGATCGCCGGAGCCCAGCAGGTCGAGGCTGCGGTGGCCGGGAGCGGCCATTGCACTCCAGTCTGGGTGACAGAGTGAGACTCCACTCAAAAAAAAAAAAAAATA
>NW_007053654.1:0-798 GCF_000164805.1 Carlito syrichta
CCTTGCCAGACAGTTTTCACCACTTACTTTCTCCGAACTTTGCAGAACGAGTCAGCTGTAAGATGACTTTGTATGGCTCTTCTTTCTCAGCTGCCAGTAATTTGTTCAACAATCAAAAGGAAGCCTAGTTATTTGCTGCTAGCATGAAAGTAGTTTCCCTGACTTGGATACAGGATTCATCACATTGATTTCAAATCTTCAAAGTTGCACTCCCAGAGCCCAAATCCTGACACTTGGATCTCTCAAACCTAGGAACACAGCCCAGGCAGTAGTTGGGCATTAGGTGGGAGGAGGCGCCGGCAGGAACTTGTGTTTCACCACAGGAAGTGTATCCCAAGTCAGGACACGGGAATGACATGTTCGTCCCCACCAGCTACACTGCCCTTCCCCCACATTTTCCATCCCCCTCAAGTCTCTCAGCCTGGGGTCTCCCAGGACAGCTGAAACCAGCAGCTCATCCCTTGTGCCCCACAATTCCTCCATGCCCGGGGTCAAGATGCTCCACTTTTCCCTCAAAGTCCAAAAACAACCTCCGACCCTAAGGGTGTGCTCGACTCCCCACCCTGGGCAGAAGCCACAGCATTCCACTCAGCACTTCCTGTGTGGTGAGGCCAGGGGCGACAGGATACCCATCACCTGGCTGCCTCTGCTCACTCTGCTCCCTTCTCACCTCTCCTGGGAGGCAGCTGCCCACACACCCTGGGCAACTGAGAGGCTTGCACTGCTTCTCACCTACCTGGGGAATCAGGAGTGTCTCCTCCCCCTGCGTGCAGGCTCAGTGACGACCCCGCCCAGTCT
>NW_007053655.1:0-1369 GCF_000164805.1 Carlito syrichta
CCCAAGGGAAATGATGTGGGCAGGTGCTAATCTAATGCTACAAGGACTAATACTATTTCATTCCAGTTAGAGAATTTTGTGTGAACAAGAAAATAATTACAATATACAATACAGTGCATATTCTAATACGATTTTAAAATTATGTAAATTTATTCAGTTAAACAAACAAATATGTATATCTCATAGGAGTAGCTTCTTAAATCACATATTTGATATGTCATAAATATATGAATATTTTATTGTTAATAAAGACCCTCTGAAGTGACCTTGGATGACAGTTTATCACAATACCATGAAGAACACAAAGATTGAACTCAGAAAATTTGAGGGGTCTATCACATGCAGCCAAATGCTCAGTACATAAATCAACTGTTAGATCAGTTATATCTAGGACTTCCTATTGATATCAGTCACTGATAATCCCAAATAGAAAAATTAACTTACCAAATTTAAGAAAGAAAATGGTTAAAATATAAAGGATGTAGCATAACTTGCTTTAAAATTTATTACTATTATTTGTTCTTCTGATCTTGTAAAAAATATCAGATCTACAGAGAGAATTTAAAGCTTTATCATGTTGATGATATAGGTCTTACATATTATTGATTTCATATTGTTTATGAATTATACAACTTACATTCCTATAATTGAAACACTGGACTTTCTTAGAAGCCTCAGCTCAGCAGGATGAGACTGCGGTGGCTGTCAGCCTGCCACTGCACTCCAGCTTGGGTGACAGAGACTCAAACTCAAAAAACCCCAAAAAGTCAGATTAGTGTGTGTTACCTTTATCCAAATTTAGCATCTAGACACTTCAAAGCTGTCAGGGTTGATTGGTTTGCCTAGTATCCACTGCTCAATCCTTACAATTAAATGTTGTAATAAAAAAATCATGGCAATATAGTCTCTTTCTAGCATCCACTTCCAGACTTGTTCAGCTTCTACCCATTACCCAGTTCCAAAGAAGCTTTTACATTTTTAGATATCTGTTATAGCAGCACACTGCTCCTTTTCACTAATTTCTGCCTTAGACTTTCCAGTTGCCATTGAAAAATATCCAAGACTGGGTAACCTATAAAAAAATTTATTTCTCAGTTATGAAAGGGTGGAAGTTCCTGATCTAGGCATCAGCAGATTTAGTTTCTGGTGAGGCTACATTCTCTGCATGTAGGATGGCACCTTGAATTCTGTGTCTTTGTGTGTAGAGATAAGAAAAAGGCCTAGGATGCTTCCTTTAACCTCTTTGATAAGGTTGCTATTCCCACTTATGAGAACTCCAGCCTCACGACACAATCACCTCAATTTTGTTGCTTTGAGGATTTAGTTTCAAATAAATATTGGAAGAGATACAAACATCAAACCATGGCAC
>NW_007053656.1:0-771 GCF_000164805.1 Carlito syrichta
AAGCGTGGGATTACAGGCTGAGTCACTGAGCCCGGCTTAGCCCCTTCTAGTCTTTGACTTGTGGAAGAGAAACATACACATCCAGCCCACTTTCAACACTGGGCCACCTGAGGGGTTTGACTGAGAAATACTCATGAAGTTCATGGTCCAGAGGCACAGGCTCACTAAAATACTGAGCACTCCTGGGACTACTGAATGCTTTCACTCCCCACCACTCCTCACCATCTTATTACCAAAGGCTTATTAACACCAACTTCTTTTACCTAGCATATCATGTACAGCTATCAAAAAAATTACAAGCATACTAAAAGGCAAAAAGAAACCCTCCAAAACCTGAAGAGACAGAGCAAACATTAGAACCAGATTTAGCTATGGCAGAGGTGTTGCAATACCCAGACTGAGAATTTAAAACAATTATGTCAAAGCAAGATATACAAAAACATTGAGATAGTTCTGAAAGATGTAACACACTTGTATGAGAAATCTAAGAAGGAGAGCAAAGAGGGTAAAAAACAAATGTTTTTAAAATAATGACTGAATGATTTTCTCAAATTAACGTCAGGCACAAAACCACAGATCCAGGAGGCTCAAAGAACACCAAACAGCATAAATGCCAAAACAAAGCAAAACCACTATACCCAGTCCTATCATATTCACATTACAGAAACTAGAGTTAAAATAAACAAGTCTGAAAGAACCAGAAAGAACAGAACACTGATATAAAAGTCAGATAGCAATTACATCTAATTTCTCTTCTGAATCACATAAGTA
>NW_007053657.1:0-722 GCF_000164805.1 Carlito syrichta
AGATTTCTCTCCGTGAAACACGGAGGTTTCACGCTCGTACGCAAAGGCCCTCTATGGAAAGGAACACAAATCAAGGGGAAAGAGTGAGAATGAGGTGTTACAGCAGGCGGCAATGAAGAATAATAGTCACGGCAAAGAGGTGACACTGCAGCACACATTGGGCACAGACTTAAGCCAGGAAGGTGCCCGTGCACCCCAGGCCTAAGAAAGGCCACTCCCACCAGCAATCCACAGTCTCATTGCTTTCCCTGACAGGAGAAGGTGTCAAGAAAGAGCAATTCAGAATTCCCCCGGGTCACACATAATGCCTTCCCACAAGTAACTGTGAATGTCTCAGATCCCTCATTGTGGCACAGGGGAGATGAGCATTCCCGCATGGGAGAGGTTGACAAGCCGCACGCCAAAGCAGTCACCCTGTAGAGCGTAAGATACACGAAAGGGAACAAGTGGGAAGGAGGAATGACAGCACGCACACTCAGTGCCAGAACCTCACAGTGCAGCACACTTCTCACACAGCTCTTTCCAAGGGAGACGGACATTCAAAACAAGCACCACCAAGGCAGTCAGCTTTTTTCCGTCAATGCGTTTGGCAGAGCAATTGTGTATCCTCCCACACAAAAATTTGAAAGGGAGAAACATTTCAGAATGCACCCAGGGAATTCACCAAGTAATGCCTTCTTGCTCCACTGTGGGGTTCCCATCGCTCCCTGGGTGGCAGCGTA
>NW_007053658.1:0-887 GCF_000164805.1 Carlito syrichta
ATCATCTTAAATAGAGACCAAAAATTTCCCTTGCTTGTTGGCTAACAACAAGTTCTTAAATTGGACATGGTCAGCATGCCTGTAGTCCCAGCTGCTCAGGAGACTGAGGTGGGAGGATTGTTTAAGCATAGGAGTTCGAAGCTGCAATGAGCTATTATTGCACCATTGTAGCATTATAGCCTAGGCAACAGAGTGAGACCTTGTCTTGCAGGGGGCCAGCCCCTGCTAGTTTTGGGGAGTCCCTTGGAAGATGTGGTGGCATCGGCGAATCTGTAGGGATAGATATTAAAAGAAAGACAGATGGAAGGATAGATATAAAGAGGAAGAAAGAGAAAGAAAGAAAGTGGACAACTGTTCAGTAAAGTGAGCAGAAGCCATTTATTGAAAGTTACAGCAGGTATTTATCCCCAAATTTTACACAGGCAATCTCACAAGTCTTTCACGTGAACACAAAGCCAGGTGCAGGGGGAGCATCCCCCACCCACCAGATGCTTAGGTGTGAGGAGGAACAAACCCCAAGATTGTCTCATTGTTCCCTTTGCTAGTTAATGTTCTTCAAAAGCAGTGTAACAATCCTTACTAGCCTAATGATGCTCTGATAATTAATAACTTCTAGAGCTCACACAAAACCCATGATGACTATCTTAAACTTTACTACTTACACAATGCTACAGAAGCTCTTAATTATAGCTTAAGCCAATTTTCTAAAGAATGTGGCCCAGTCCAAAGATCATACTGGGCCCTACAGGATGTGGCCCAGTCCAAGGTTCACGGTGGGCCACCTTTTGGAACAATAGACTACAATCTCTTAACAAAATGGCTATTCCACAGTCCTATATATCTATCCTAATTTTGATGAAGTTGTCCAATTCTTATTTCTAATATAT
>NW_007053659.1:0-612 GCF_000164805.1 Carlito syrichta
CATTACGACTGAACTTATAGAGCCCACTTTCTATTTGCCAAAAGGTAGGCAATAAAAAAATAGGCGGAGAGATGGAGAGACGAATAAATTAAAGGATAGAAATAGATAGATAGATAGATAGATAGATAGATAGATAGATAGATAGATAGATAGATAGATAGATAGATGTAAAGGTGAAATACATAGTATGAATAGCAATATGTAGTCTACAGGTGGGGTATTAGGGTAAACAGTACCTGGAAGAAGACACTTAAATGGTTAGCCTGAAAACATGCCTTAAACTGAGACTTCAAAAAGAAAATTACAGCGTGGTGATTTCTGAAACAACTAGAAATTGACCTTCCATAAGACCCAGCAATCTCCCTATTGGGAATATGCCCAGAGGAACTCAAATCATTCGACAACAAACATGCACATGCATGTGTGTTGCAGCTCTATTCACAATAGCAAGAACATGGAACCAACCATGCTGCCCATTGAAGCCGGACTGGATTTAAAAAAATGTGGTACATATACAGAATGGAATATTATGCAGCCATAAAGAAGGACAACCTATCTCCGCAACCTGGATGGATTTAGAGTTGATCATACTCAGTGATCTATCACAGAAAC
>NW_007053660.1:0-755 GCF_000164805.1 Carlito syrichta
AGCTAGCTAGCCTACCCAACCAGCTGACTCAACCTGTTTGCTAACTAGTTAGCTAGTTGACTCAACATGCTGACTTAACCCATTGGTTAACTAGCTAACAACCTGACTCAACCTGCTGACTTAACCCTTTAGCTAACTAGATAGCTAGCTGTCTTAGCCATCTGACAAAATTAGAAGCTGACTTAAATAGCTGACTTAGCTAGCTGACTTAACTACTTAGCTAGCTGACTTAACTGGCTAACTTAACTAGTTAGCTAGCTGACTTAACTACCTGAATTAAATAATTAGCTAACTATTTAACTAGCTGAATAAAGAGCTGATTTAACTAATTAGCTAACTTGTTAGGTAGAAGACTTAAGTAGCTGACTTAAATAATTAGCCAAATAGTGAGATAGTTGATTTAGATAGATGACTAAGCCAGCTAGCTAGTTAGCTAGCTGATTTAGCTAGCTGACTTAAATAGTTGGCTAACAAGATAGCTAGCTGAATTAACGAGTAGGTTAATGACAGATAAAAGTTTTAACTAGTTGGTAATGAATTAAAGAGCTGACTTAACTAGTTGGTTAATGAGTTAGCTAGGTGACTTAACTTGTTGGCTGACCAGTTGGCCGACTAATTAGCTGGTTTAACTTGTTGGCTTACAACTCTGCCGACTTCTTAGCTGGCTTAACAAGCTGGCCGACTATTCGGCGACTATTTTAGTGGGGTTAACTAGTTGACTGACTGTTTGGCCCCCTAGTTAGCTCAGTTAAGTA
>NW_007053661.1:0-739 GCF_000164805.1 Carlito syrichta
CGCCACCTCCCCCCACAGCTGACACCCACTGGAAGGGAGGAGTAAGAGGACACAATTTATGTTAAGTCACTGGACACTGTTTTCTCTAATCCTCCATTACTTAACACAAGAAGAAAAGGGTGCAAATGAATGAAAACTTTGGCAACTTACAAAAGTAAAACCAAACACCACTTCAGATGCCAAAAATGATTTTAACTTAATTTTTGCTTATGCTCAAAACTGCACACTCACCACGAGGAGACCTCCTCAACCCATGTGATACCTATTGTTTGGATTATTTTGATTCGCTAAATATGGCTTTACAGGATTCCCTCTGGAAAACTTGGATACAATTACCTCAGCTCTGCCAGAAAGAGAGAAAACCAACACTTCCAGACTTGAGTGAAAAGTTGAAGAGTACACAGGAGCGGGGACAGTAGCCAGGAAGAGGAGTCCCACTAAGTCACGCTAAGCTACCCTGGCTCCCAGGCCACCCTGGGCCAGTTGGTCCCCAACCTCCAGCACGGGCAAGGAGTCCTGCCCTGCTTCTGCTGCCTCTCTCCACTCCTGCTGTGACCCCTTCCTGACCCAGCCCTTCCACTTCCCCAGACCTAGACAACCCAGAGGCCACTGGAGGGTCCTCTACTCTCTCCTGAGACCCCCAGGGGTAGTGTGGAGGAGTGACCACCACTGCCCAGGCCTGCCCACAGATCTCCACCTTCTGCTTCCCTCCTCTGGGGGCCTGAAGTCCCACAGAATC
>NW_007053662.1:0-744 GCF_000164805.1 Carlito syrichta
TTCGAACATCTAGGCATACGGGGAACATACCTCAAAATAGTAAAAGCCATCTACGAGAAACCCACAGCCAGCATACTCCTAAATGGACAAAAATTGGAACCAATTCCCCTGAAAACTGGAACTAGACAAGGATGCCCACTCTCTCCCCTCCTGTTCAACATAGTATTGGAAGTCCTGGCTAAAGCAATCAGAGAAGAGGAGGCAATCAGAGGTATTCAAATAGGAAAAGAGGAAGTCAAGTTATCTCTCTATGCAGATGACATGATGGTGTACCTTGAAAACCCAAGAGAATCTGTCAAAGGTCTCCTTACATTGATAAAAGCCTTTGGCAAAGTCTCAGGATACAAAATAAATGTACAAAAGACAATCGCATTTCTCTACACCAATAATAAACAAACAGAAACCCAAATAAAAAACACAGTTCCATTCACAATAGCCACAAAAAAAATGAAATACCTTGGCATCTTCCTGACCAGAGACGTGAAAGACCTTTACAATGAAAATTACAAAACACTGCTCAAAGAAATCAAAGCCGACTGAACAAGTGGAAAAATATCCCATGCTCATGGATCGGAAGAATCAACATTGTGAAGATGTCCATCTTACCTAAGGCAATCTACAAATTCAATGCAATACCCATTAAATTACCAACAACATTCTTTTCAGACCTAGAAAAAACAACACAGGAATTCATATGGAAACACAAACATCCAAGAATAGCCAGAACAATCCTCAGCAAAAAAA
>NW_007053663.1:0-19581 GCF_000164805.1 Carlito syrichta
CAGAAAACTGAGTACCACATGTTCTCACTCATAGGTGGACCTTGAACAATTATCAGATCACTATAAGAAAGGGATTGGCAGTAGTGGGAAACTGTTGGGGTAGGGGCACACCTTATCAACAAGATTATTTGCATAACGAATATTTGTATACCTTATCCTGAATCGTGCCCCACATCTTTAAAATAAATTTTAAAAAAATTTAAGTGAACAAAACAATTAAAATCATAATTTTATCATTTGTCTGTATTTGTATAGGATTTTTTTTTCCCCATCCTCTTACTTTGAGTCTGTGGGTAGGATTTTTGATGTGTATATACATTTATGAAATGTGTGTATATATATGTATGCACATGTATGTATTCATCATTATAGCTATATTTATATTTATATAGAAGGATATCTGCCTACCATTCTATTGTCCCTCTGCTGTCACCACTAAAAGAAAACATTTTTTCAGAATTTAATGTGAGCCGGGCTCAGTGGCTCAGCCTGTAATCCCGCGCCTTTGGGAGGCTGAGGTGAGTGGATTGCCTGAGCCCGCGGGTTCGAGACCCGCCTGGGCAGCGAGACCTCATCTCTACAATAAATCAAAAAATCAGCCAGGCATGATAGTGCATGCCTGTAATTCCGGCTACTCAGAAGGCTGAGATGGGAGGATCGCCGGAGCCCAACAGGGAAGGCTGTGGTGGCCAGGAGTAGCCACTGCACTTCAGTCTGGGAGACTGAGTGAGACTCCAACTCAAAAAAAAAGAAAAAAAAAAGAATTTAATGTGAATATGGGCATTCATTTTGCTGTGCTCATAGGTATATATTATTTGCACATGCCATTTTATTTAAAATATGTTTTTAATATTCATTCTTTATATGCTTAATTAATGACTGTTCCTTAGGAACTTTTTTCTTCTATTTTGTATGTAATATCCTATTAATCTACTTTCTTATAGGCCTTAAATAATTAATTACTATGCGTAAATATACAGGACATATACATTTCCCTTTGAATTTGAAAAATGCTTCTCACATGTATTATTTTGTTAAATGTCCACTGTCATGTTGTGAAATGGATTAAAATATTAAAATATTCCTATTTTTGTAGATGAAGTTCCAAGTCAAGAGGTTTAAGCTGTGAGGAAACTAGATTCCAAGCTAGACTGCAGACCTCCTGATCCCAAATCCCAGGCATTCCTCAGGGAGAAGTGTATTGACGTGCCAAATTGTTGGCTTTATGTCTTTCTATCATCTCCTACAGTCTGCCATAAGATTGACACATTACAGTTTTATCACTGATATAACTCTATATTGATAACTATGTTTATTAAATGTCAAGGCCTTTTCCATACATCTCTGCCTTCTCCAAATTAATTTCTCCCATAAGCATGACATAATCTGAAAGCAGGTACATTACCTCTTTCTCCAAAATCCGAAAGTTCCTGTGTTTTCTCTATATAAAGCTCATTTGCGTTATTTCTAGTTTTCAGGTGCAATATAGTAATCTAGGAGTAGACAGGAAAACAGTGCAGCAGTTAAAATAACAAAATTTGGAGCTCCACTGCCTGAGTTCAAATCCCAATTCTGAGATTTCTTGGTTATCTGGTCCTTAGTCTTCTTGTCTCTAATAAAGATGGTAATAATACTTGCATCCTAAGATTGTTAATAGACTTAAAATTTTTAGACATTTAACAATTTTAAACATTAGTTTGATAACATTGTAATGTTTGGCCCCTAATGAATACTGATAAAATATTAACTATGATGACTATTATATAAGGCACAGATTAATCAGATAGTTTTTCCAGACAGTATTAAAAATGATGCTAAAGATAATTTCCTATATATTCTTGCAGATGAATAAACAAAGACTCCGATAAGGTTCACCAGCATCCATATAAGTTGTGAGCTTGCTTTTTACTAATCAGTTTCATATTAGCTATTTTTTCAGTGACTAATGATAGTTTTGCGTAAAGTGAATGACAAATCTTTTAACATATTCTTTAGAGTTCTTATAACTGCAAATGAATTGACTTTTGAATGCAGATATTTGAACATAATGAATCATAGATATATTGATATTGTCAATGCATAGCTTCTGTATATAACGTACATATTATTTATGCATCAACATTTATTGTGTGATTATTATACTCTTTAGAATGTCTGATAAAGCAATCTTTGATAGATAAGTGACACTATAGCATTGCAATGTCTACAATTTTTAGAATAATAAAAATGTTGACAGAGTGCCATGGTTTTGTGAAAAGGGTAGGAGGCTACTAGAGGCCGAGGTTCTTGTTCCATCTCCTCTTAAATATGTGGTATATTTGATACATATGAATATGTTCTTTGCCTATTAATATGGTAAATCTGCAGTAGGTGGTCTCTAAAATTTCTGCCAGTTATGATATTTTGATTTCACAATGAATAATTTAGAAAATCATATTTACAATTGTTGAAAAGTATAATGTGGATTGTGGATGTATTTTCTTACAATTCTTATTCTGACTGGCAGAGGGCCTAGAGAGGTACATTCCTGGGAAAGCTTTTTGTCTACCTCATTTTTCATATTAACACTTAACAATTACCATCTTTCGCACTCCACTTAAAACTATGCAGTAATTTTCTACTCTTTTTCAGAATAAAATCTCCAAATCTTAAAACAAGTGCTAGGCATGACATAACCTGGACCTGACTATATCTCCAATCTTATCTCTACCAATTTGCCACATTTAACCCTAGAGTGCCCAGAGGCCCTTCTCTACTCTGGGGTTTTTGCTAATGCTCTTCACTTTTCTTGGAATTCTCCTATCCTCTTCTGACCTACTTTTCCTTCTAGCTTATTCTTTAAATATCACCTTGTCCATAGGTAACACACTTTTGTGTTGAACACACAGAGTTTTGTGCATCAGAGACAAGGTTCCCAAAAAGAATCCATCTCAGGCATCTCTTTTAAAACAAGAATCAGGCAACATTTGGGTCCATGTTTGTATAGCACAGGTGGAACTGTTAGTGATGAATATCCCTTTGAGTTGGATCCTGAAGATTTAGGATCCATGTATATATATTCATATGCACTTGGAATCCAGCATCACTCACATAGATAACTTGTTTCTTCATGTAGGGTTGTGAGGTATCAAACTCTAGCTAAAATTTTACTTCCTCAAAAATGCCATCCTCTGAGTCCTTGGAATAGGTCCTCCAGAATATGCCATCTACAGCACTGTAAAAATATCTTTCAACATATCTCACATAATTGCAAAAGAGTGTGCTTTGGAAAGTATATAATAATTTATATATATATTCCTCATTAGATTATCAGTCTCACAAGGGTCAATACTTTGCCTTGTCTACTATGCTTTCCATAATGCCAGATATTTTCCTGGTCTTTACTACATTCTTATTAACTATGTTTGAGTGTTCAGTACACGAATCCCCTTTTATCCACATGGGATAAGTTACAAGGGCTCAGTGAATACCTGAAATCGATATATGCCGTGTTTTTGTTCCTATATATGCGTAACTTTAATAAGGTTTAATCTATAAATTAGGCATAGTAAGAGATTAACAACAACTAATAACAAAATAGAACAATTATAACATATTTCAGCACTACTACTCTGGCCCTCTGGGGTCATTATTAAGTAAAATAAAGGTGACGAACACAAACACCATGATGCTGTAATAGTCACTCCAATATTCGAGAGGACTACTACGTGACAATCAAGAGGGTAACATAGCATGGGAATGCTAGACAGAGGAATAAGGCACGTCCTGAGCAGATGGATGAAATGGTATAAGATTTCATCATGCTACTGAAAAAGGTATTCAATTTAAAACTCTTGAACTTTTATTTCTGAAATTTTCCATTAAGCTTTTTGGGTGCAGTTGACTACAAGTAACTGAAACCTCAGAAAGCAAAACCAAAGATAAGAGAGGAATGAATATAAATGTCAGAAACTGATCTAGTGTCTTTAAAACTAGCTGATAAATGACTGAATACATTGATAATCGAACGTAGAAACCATGGATGGTGATCCTAGGAGCAAAGGGACAAATCAAAGCTCTGTTTAAAAGGGCATAAACTAGTGCAACCTCTGTGGAAAGCAGTGTGGCGATTCCTAAAAGCTCTAAATATCTACCTCCCATACGACCCCGCAATCCCACTAATGGGAATATATCCGGAAGAACACAAATCACTCTACAAAAAAGACACCTGCACACGTATGTTTATTGCAGCATTGTTCACAATAGCAAGAACCTGGAAGCAACCCCAACCATGCTGCCCATCAAAAGAGGATTGGATTTTAAAAATGTGGTACATATACACGATGGAATACTATGCAACCATAAAAAAGAACAAAATCATGAATTTTGCAGTAACCTGGATGGATCTAGAGTCTATAATTCTGAGTGACCTCTCACAAAAACAAAGGTCTGAGTATCACATGTTTTCACTCATATAATGGACCTTGAACATCCAATCTAATACTGTAAGAAAATGACTGACAGTATTGGAAGCTATGGCGGGGGGAGGGAGATGGGATTAACAGGCAAATATCTATCTGGGGATGGGGAAGCACCTCTAATCAATAGGGTGCCTGAATGGAACATATTTGTATACCTAACCCTTAACTGTACCCCACAATATCATAATAAAAAAATATTGATTATTAAAAAAAGAAAATTTGAAGCAAAAAATAAATAAATAAATAAATAAATAAAAGGGCGCAGCACCACAGAAGGAATGATCAATTACAATGCAGTTTAGTTGAGAAAGGCATGTTTCTTTGTTGTCTGCTCCTGTTAAAGATCTGTTTTCAAGGTTGTATTATTGAATAGTGCTCTATCATATCAGAAGAATATAGGATTTACAAGTAACTGGTCAACTATGCAATCTGGCATTAATTATGAATTTTCCTCTAAACTAAATTTAGAGCATCTGTATTGAGGAATACAGAGTTTTGTTAACAGAGATTCACAGAGAAATGTGCCCACTTCCCTAACATATTCCTGCTTCTTATAGCCTATACTACCAGTTCATACCTTCATAAGCACAATCTAATAAAATGAATAAATAAGAAAAGTAGAGTGCAACTGGATAACTGGATAAAATATGCATGTTTTCTCAGTCTCTTCCTTTAGAGTGAAAAGCAAAAAGGAAGGAAGGGAGAGAGAAAGGGAGGCAGGGAGGAAGATGGAAGGAAGGGAGGGAGGGAGGAAGGAAGGAAGGAAGGAAGAAAGAAAGAAAACGAAAGAAAGAAAGAAAGAAAGAAAAAGAAAGAAAGAAAGAAAGAAAGAAAGAAAGAAAGAAAGAAAGAAAGAAAGAAAGAAAGAAAGAAAGAAAGAAAAAGAAAGAAAGAAAGAAAAGGAAGTGATGATCAGAGGTATGTGGTAAACACTCACTACACTTTTGGGGATTATAGACAAGTATAGTCATTTGAATTTATAGGTTTGAGGTTAAAATATGCATAAGCTAATTACAAACTTGTTATATAACTTTTTTGAATATCATTAACTTTCTCTTTCTAATAATTAGCTTCACTAATTGGATGTTTTTCATATGCTGGACACAATACTCAATGTAGTACATGCATTATTAGTATTTAATTGTAGAACTATGTTGCAAAGGGCATTGTCATGTACATTTTACGAATGAATAAATGAAGATTCAGATAAGGTCCACCAGTCTCTAGTAAAAAAATTGAGGTTTGATGCCAGGTCTTTCTCAAAGCTAACACATCTACACTTTACCACTATACTAGAAAGCTTCTCAAATTCATTTTAAAGGGGTACTTTAAGTAAAATAAAAACAGCAAGAAGAGGAATTTACAAGTACACTAACTGTATTTTTCTTTTGTTAACAAAACCATTTCATGTAGAAAACATTTTTGAAATGAGCAAAGATAATTATGACATCAAAGCTTGAATTTTATAAACATCTTAAAGTATTCTCAGTATTAAAAGTATTTTATTTTAAAACATAGCATCCTTGAATTTGATGGGCAGCTATGTACCTACTTTCAGAAAACATTCATATGCTTGGAAGTTTCAAGACTGCTTTAGAATATTAGTTAAATAGGAATGTTTAAAATAATGATGAAAACAAAAATGAAAAGTTGTGATGCATTAAACATGTACTATGTGCAAGGAAAATTGAATGAAAATTCTTGAATTTGTTATTAATCCACATTGTTAGAGTTTAGAGCATACTAAATTCCATGCTGTCCTAACTATAAATCAGAACATTAATGAAGCATAGCCTCTTTTGAACTAGGGCTTCTCAACCTGGGGTGCATGACCTTCAGTAAACATACATCCCAAAAATATTATTCAATTTTTAAGTGCTGTTACCTTTTTTTTTCTGGGCAGAGAGTTTATCATTTGCACCAAATGGGCAAAGATATCTATGACCTCCAAAATAAGAACTAAAGATGAAGGAGTAATATTATGTATAACACTAAAATTGTGACCAATATATAGGGACAGTGAAAAGTGTTTTTTTGAAGCACTGTTTATTAAAAAATGAAAAAGGTATATATTGTGACTTCCTATAGCATCTCATCTCCATAAAATAGAATTTACAGAAGATTTGCAGTGTATCATAATGTAAACAAATAGTTGTCATCTGTTTATAGGCAATTTTTATTCTCTTCCACTTTTATTAAGTTTTTAAAGTATTATTTTTAAAGTTTTCTAAATGTCTATTTTACATTATGCTAGAAAAACCAATATCTTAATTTAAAGATATATCAATAAGTTATATAAAATAAAATATCTCCAATATGAATCCCCTTGTCACCACCATATTCTCCTGAAATTGATTTTCATTTATCTAGGAAATTTGATTTGAATAAAAACAATCCTGATTTGTTTATTCTGAACAGTTCCCTGGTGGTGCTGTAGAGAATGTGAATATTCATTAGCTTATAATTCACAATTCTCCAATGCTTTCCAGCTGGAAAAATGTGGTCTCTATGTCCTCTAAGTTCTTTGCAAAAGGGAAATGTTTATTGTATGATTTTTATAGACAATCTGGTATGTATGATCCAAATTAGATTTTGAAAAGCTTTCTTGCTCCAAATTGGCAGTTATTTAAGGACATTGGTGGCAGAAGATTCTTGTCTCCATTATATCTCTTCTTTTCTGAGATTGTAAACCTTTTTATAGGTTTCATTTTATATAAACCAATGAAAGTTTTTGAAATAAAGTCAGTCATATATCTACAATGCATTTTCTTAGTGCAACATAAATTAAGCTGCTATTTGCATTTTTATGACCCTGAGTTTTGACATTTACTTTATTTTGAAGGGGCACTTTAAAGACATTTTATTTAATAGTTCTTTGATCATATAGGAAACAATCTTTTTAAAGGTCAGAATGATATAAAATTATTAATTTCAACTACAGGTCTTTAGAGTTGAATGGGACTTGAGAGGTTATCTGGTATTTTTTCCCATCTGATGCCACAGTTGTTTCAAAATTTTCTAACATCTCTTGAATACCCTAAATGATCTAGAACATATTATCTTATTTGGCAGGACATTCTGAATCAGATAGCTTAAATTTTAGGCAAAGTTCTTTATTAAGCTAAATTCCAATGCTTCTCATTTGAAATGTTAGTAACTAATTTTTGCCCTGACTTTTTAGGGTTATATGAAAAAAATCTTATCATTCTTTTACATTCCACAAGAAAAGGACTTGCTGCAAGTTACAATAAACCAGTGCAAACTAGACTAAACAAAGAAGATAATGTATTGGATCAATACAGAACTGACCAAGTGGAGTTTAGTCCTAAGTGTGCCCAAGTGGAGTTTAGTCCTAAGTGTGCCACATAATTAGGGTTTTGGTTTCCTGCCTGAAAAATGTCTCAGTGTGGAAACTGGCTGTTTCGATGGGACACTCTGTTATACTTTACATGAATTTTAATTGTTTTGTACAACACTATTGAACTAATGATATTTTTTTCGTGTGTTCCTGTTACTCATATAAACTTTATCTTTTTAATATGACTCTCCTTTAAAAACCAAATTCTCAGATTTATAATCATGATACTTCATGCTGTCTGATATAAACTATGATAATAACTGGTTGATATTTTCCCTGATTTGGATCACTGTAAATTTTATGAATATGTCAGGTACATCCTTAGGTGATATACACAGAGATCGCTTAACACTATACTGATGCACATACTCTCGAAGTCAATTTGAAGTAAACTGTGGCTTCATTTTAACCATTACTAAAATGGTTGAATAGCATAAGGTAAAATCTGCCATAAGACTTTACTTTTCTATAATGCCAAGCTTACTTTTAGTTAATCATTGCACATCAAACTAAAGTCTCATTCAAACTTTGTTTGCAAACTTAAAATGAAGTAAAATTCTTAAAATATCTGGTTGATATGTACACACACATGCACATATGCATGCATTTATATCCATATATGTATATGCATATGCAATCTAGAAAAGCAACACTTTACACAGTAGCTGTCTCTGAGAGTGGAGTAGATATTTTTTCCTATTCTATAAGTATTATATTTTGCTTTCCAAATGAAAGTATGGCTTATTTTTATGGCTTTACCATAGCTTGTAAGCCTAAGTTTCTTACTTGGTACAATTTTCTCTGATTCAGAGAAAATATAAATAAATTAATATACTGTTTTAGTTCTCAGTTACCACTTTTAATTCTAAGTGCTTAAAAGATGTCTACTTAATAACTTATTCCAGAATTTTCTAGAAAGTAATGTTGGATTCCTGATCTTTGGTTTATGAATTCTGTCTTGATCTTCTAGGCATTTGTCTGACTCATTCTTCTAGTATAAGTTTGTCCACAAGTCCATGGCCATTACTCTAGTGGATGCTGCACCCAGATCCCCACTTCAAGATAGATGGACTTGTTCCCTACAGCTGTTGCTTTTGCTGCTGGTAAAAGCCCTTCCTGTCTAGGTATTTCCTTCAGCTGAAGACAACTGCCTCACATAAAGCCATGTTCTTTTCCTGGGGACAGCCTGCATCCAGTGGCTCCTGCAAAAAGACATACTCCTTGAGAGAGCAGAAGCTGAGTGCCTCCACACCTTCACCCACAGCCTCAGAAATCTCCATGAGATCACCTGAATTTCTGTTGTAACTTCTGTATGACTCAACGTCACCATTTCTTTGGCCCTTCTTTTTAAACTTGTGTTTCTCCCAAGGGCACTCCCTAATAAATTTCTTTAATGGTACTCTCCATCTTTGTCTGCTTCCCAGAGAACCCAATTTGAAGCAGTTAGCTAATCCAAGTCAGATTTCTCATCTCTGTGTTCTCAGAGCAATGATTTAATTTGTGTGGGATAGACAGTTTCTTACACATTTCCATCCTTTCACTCTCTATAATCTTACTTGAAATGTAGTTATTTCTTAAATATTTTGTCCAAATTTTCCAGTCATATCCACACACAAAAAAAGTAATTTTATGTCACTTTTTCTTTAGCTGTGGTGTTAAATAGGAATTTACTGAAAAATATTAAAAGCTTGCATTTTATTATCTGAAACTTCAGAGTTTTAGTGAAAATGTTGGTACAACTGTATGGGTGAAGATAATGAGACATAGGACAAAGAGAATATTTTCCTAGAATATCCTATGTTTTAGTGATATTATTCACATTTGACATCAGATTTTCTGTACCTAAAAGTGAGTATCATTTATTCAGTTCACTAAAGTATTTTGAGACTATTCAACCTATTTAAAGTTCCAATGCATTTCTTATAAAATAAAATAAAGCAAGAATAACTAGTTTGAAAGTAAAATGACAGTAAAATATATCATCCAAAGTAAAAACTAAATTTAATATACCTAAAGATAAACATAGCAAAAGTATCAAGGGCCTCAAAAGCTACAAAATTATGTTGAAGAACACACCAAAAAAATTGAATCTGGGCTTGATGACTCAGCCTGTAATCCCAGCACTTTGGGAGGCTAGAGGATTGCCTAAACCTGGGGGTTTGAGACCAGCCTGGGTATCTTGGTGAGACCTCGTCTCTGCAGTAAATCAAAAAATAAGACAGGCACGGTAGCACATGTATGTAGTTCCAGCGACTTGGAAGGCTGAAGTGGAAAGGTTACCTAGGTCCAACAGGTTGAGGTTGAGGTGGCCATGAGCATGCCACTGCATGCCAACCTGGGTGACAGGGAGAGAAACTCTAACACACACACACACACACACACACACACACAAAATTGAAAAGTTAAGAAGACAAGGTTATGATCTGGAGGGTTACAATTATCTCAAAATAAACATTTTATTGTAAAAACACTGTGTTTGCAGACAATGAATTAAAATACTCTGTAAACAACTTCAGTAAATTAATGATAAAAATATCAGCACTTCATTATAAAATATGCCTAAGTAATGTAATTGGTTCTACCACTTACTAACTTTGTGTGACAGGGCAGAGTACTAAGTTCTCATGAGCCTTGGACTGCATCAAATTTGAACCATTAACATCTACCATTAACATTAACATCAAATTTGACTGCATCAAATTTGAACCATTAACATCTATGGAGTTAATGTGAGTAACAATAGAAACAGTGCAGCCTCTAAAACATACTGCCTGATTCTTGCTTTTCTCAATTAATTCAATTATCAATAGCTACACTTAATCTTCTTAAAAATATATATATTTACATATATACATATATATGTGTGTATGAGGAAAAAAATCTACTTCTAGAAATAAAGGAAATTAAAATGAAAATTAAAATGAGGCACCATATCTTACATAAAACTGGCAGATTTTAAAATACTTTAATCACATTATTAAAAATAACAAAAACAGTTCATAAACACCTAATAAATTGCAGAATTTTATATGTTGGACGTTGCATGACTTTTTAGAAAATATTTTGCTATGTTGCATAAGTACATTTGATTATATGAAAAATATTTACCATAAATTGACTGAAAAGTTTAACAAAAGGAAATATGATCTTGATAACACAGCATTAAATAGAGCTCATAGACCTTCAATCTTATTGAAAGAATAATTATTATTTTGCTTTGGAAGAAACAAAATAATAAACTCCAGTGAATAGATTTTGCATAGGAATATAATTGTTTTGTTATATTAGGAAAAGAAAAGGAAAAATAGGTATATTAAGGAAGATTACATAGAAAATCATATTTGAAATGTAAAGGAAGCAAGTGAGAAATTATGCCAATTGAATCATATTCTATGCAAACTGACATTTTTATGCTATATTAAGCAAAATTACTCCATTTCCCAGAAATTTCTGGGTACTCAGTCACCCACTGTGTACTATAAATATTAGTTTTACTTCCAAGTATTTCCCTCCATGGAAATTTTTGCTATTTTTTTAAATGCAAGAATATAAAGGGGAAATATATTCCAGAACATTACTAAACTTTGTCAAGAACAGTGACAAGAGACATTTCTATTAGTGGAAAGAACATAATAATGTCCCTTAACTTCACGGATGCTTGGTGAGGTCACTTGTAGAATTATGGGTGTTAGCTGAAGAAGTGTTCTTATTTATTTATTTATTTTACTTATAGAAAAGACTTTTTGCTCTATACTGGTAGTAAAAATAATGCAGAGAATTATTTATTTCACCTTCAATTAAATAAATAAAAGAGAGTACAAAGAAAAATGGCAAAACCAGATCCTTTATAACAAAAAATATTTATGTGTTGTCCACCATGAAGAAATTGATAAGGCACACAAGAAACACATGTTTCCACCCACATTTTAGAAATCTCTAAAGATCATTTAAGTTATTTAAATCAGTGTGTCCCAACCAAAATGTTCCTAACAAGGGAGGAAGGAAGTGAAAAAAGATGAGATGAAAGAGTGAGAAATAGGCTTCATCAAAGCTTATCAAGAAGAAAGACATAAAAGGGAGTGAGCTGGTAACTTCTTCCCACCACCTTCCATCCCCTTTGCTGTTTCCAGGAGAAGTGTCTCAGTAGTTTCTGAATTCATACCTACTGGAATGACTAAAACTTTATTTCTGTAAGTTTTAATGTAATCACTTAGTTTACACAGAAAGTAACAAACACAATGAAAGTAGTTTTCCTTCCACCTCCCCTCAAAGATGCATGCATATTTTCACATTCAAAAAAAGTTCATTTTTTTCTCACAAAAGGGTAACAGTGAATTCATTTAAAACTCATTAAATATGAATTATCAATGATTTTAAATCAATGTTTTATTTTATGTCTATTGCTAAGCATCAGTTGACATCTTGGACTGTAGTATTTTAGTATTTATCATTATTGGTATAGAGGCATATAATTTTTCTGTGTTATGTTAATATTCTTATTTTTCATTTGTTGTGCAAGACAAAATTTTTCCACTGGCCAGGCCACAGTTTCTTTCCAAGGAGCAAAGAACATAATTCAGTTTATATGATGGACCAATCAGTAGAAATGAAAAATAAGATTTATTTTGTATGCACATATATGTGAGTAAAGGACAAATGAAACTAAAATGCTTTGGACAGACAAATTATCTTTTGTCTCTAGCATACCCAGAGTATCTTAAAAACACAGAATTTACATTGTTTGAGTCAATAAATCATTCAGTGTGAATGCTTTGCTCTATTCTTCATACAGCATAATTAGAAAACTAAACAGGGTGTGCAGTGGATCCAGGTGTAGAGATGATGTTTAATTAAAAATGGGACAACTTCCAAAGATTTGTTTTAAGTTACAATTTTATGCTTTTGCTCTGTTGAACATTGATCTAAATGTCCAAAGTGGAATCACTTTAGGAGGAGTTAATTTTGCTTCTCTGAAAGTGAGTCATTTTAGTTTTATTTTCCCCCCAATGATTAGTCTGTATTTTCTTTAACACTTCCATTTTATTTTGGATACATTTACTATTTCCATGAGGGTTTTTAAATTAAATAATTATTTATTACTATAAGCCAAGCACTGAGCCAGATGTAAAAGGCAATGGTAAAGGAAATACAGGTGGTGTCTTTCCTCATAAAACCTATATTGACATAAGAGAGGCAGAAATGCTGTATTCTTCCTCTCTTACTTTAATGTAAGTTTCATGAGGAGAGATATCACCTGTATTCTCTTTAGCATTAATGCTAGTTAGTTGTTCTAATTCAAGCTCCAACATTCTCATTTCTGCACACAAAAATACCACCTTCCATCCTGCCATCTTCCATCCCCTTTGCTGTTCCCAGGAGCAGTGTCTCAGTAGATGCTGAATTCACACCTACTGGAATGACTAAAACTTTATTTCTATAATTTTTAATGCAATCACTTAGTTTACACAGAAAGTAACAAACACAATGAAAGTAGATGCATGCATATGTTCATGTTCAAAAAAAGTTCATTTTTTGTCTCACAAAAGGATAACAGTGAATTCATTTAGAACTCATTAAATATGAATTATTAATAATTTAAATCAATGCCTTATTTTATTTCTATTGCTAAACATCAGTTGACTACTCAGAATGTAACATTTTAGTATTTATCACTATTGGTATACTAAAACAAGTAACAACAATGATGAACTCCAGTCAGCATGACACTGCCACACATCGACATGAACACAGTTGTGAGACAGATATATCAAAGTTATGAAACCTTACCAAGTTGTTTGTACAGTGCTGCCAACATAAGTGCACAGTGTTGAGTTCACAAACTTAATTGTCAGACCCCTTACATAAAGTGTTGGAGAAGAAATAAATAGGGCAGAATTTTTTTAAAAATTAAAAATATAATGAATACAAAATCAATCTCTGCTAATTAATATTCAGAGGCAGTAACTTTTCATTTGGTGAGCAAACCTCACTGGGAGCATTAAGCTAATACTGGATGGTAAACTAGAAAATTTGCTAAGTACTTTGGTTGAACCAAAACTATATAAGATAGTGTATCTTTTTCTAAGAATTTTATATTTTACTTCGTAGAAACATGCAAGTGTGCTTGTATGTCTATGTATATCTGTTTCTATTATCATTATTTTAAAATTGGAGCAGATTTTCACCAAACATAGAGTATATGCTAAAGATCAGATGATTTATAGTATAAATCGTATTCATATATAGTATAGTTTTATGTATACCATACATAAAACTCAATTTGTAGAGTCTCAAGAAGCCACTTTCAAGTACAGTATCAGAAACTTTAGACCAGAGAGTAACTTCTAAGATAGGCTTACATATTATTATGCTTTGGGTGGGGAAGAATCATGAGGGAGGACATGGAACACTTTCAAACAAGAGTATTATTTCAATAATCTCAAGACAGTTTATTTGAAAATTTAGGTTTTATAGTTTTAGTTGTTTCTTTCAAAGGAAATTCTAAGGTCTGTGGCAATGGTTCTCAAATATGGTACATGAGAATCACTTGAAGAGCTAATAAAGAACGTGTTGGTGCAGGTTTGTGGAAGTCTGATATAGCCAGGTCCCTGCTCCTATACCAATTTCTCCAGTGATTCTCATACACACCAAAGTTTGAGAATAGCTTTGTTAATGGCAGACAAGTAGCAGAAATCATTTATTTACTTATAACTCCAAGTCACTTTTGCCCTTGTGACTTGGAGTTATAGTAAATAAATAATTATAATTTATATATATGTAGTGTATGTGTATATGGACATTTGTAAAAAGTAATTATGTAATTACAAGTGTTTGTTGTCAATGTTTGCCTATATGGTAGATGAAAGAGTATTTCATTGTCATTTTAACTTGCATTCCTTCTACTATAAAGGATTTGAGAATTTTTTAATATGTTTAAAGATCATTTTCATATCTTTTTTCATAAGCTATATGCCTTTGCTCCATTTTTTTAATTTTTAAAATTTGTGTGATTGTTAGAGGTATAAGCCCCTTATTATTAAGTGAAAAAGACTGTCAAGACTATTCTAGGTTTCGGGGTTTTCATGGAAAAAGACAAGAAATATAAAGAACAGCAAATACTCTGGTGTGTTAAACAAAAGCAGTTAATTCAAATGTGGAATTTGCCTTCGAATGTATAAATAGTGGTTTTAGATAATATGTGGATATAGCACTAAATTGTTTTGAGTCTCTCAGTGATTCATCCTTCTAATTATATCAGAAAGAGTCATTTTGGAATTATTTGATAATCTCGTGTTTTTTTGAACGAAGAAAAAGGCCTCAGACTCATAGCCATATGCAGGAAGTTCTATCTAACTATAATTTAATAATAACATCTTATTATAATTATTATACTTTTACCTTTTTTGTGGTAACACTTTGTATTTATGGAAGAGAGAAGCTGAGAGTAATGAAAACCTCATTTATGCCAGTAATCAATGGAATCATGTTAAAGACATGCCAATACATATATAAATAAGAGTATAGCCAATACCTGGACATGGCTAAATCATGTAGGTGATTAAAAAAGAAATTAAATTTTAGCCTTGTATTAACTTCTTATACATATGCAGTGAATAGTTTTAAGCATGTTTTAAAATTTTGCTTTTTTCATGTTAATCAGTGTCATCTGGGATACTCTAGCTCAGATGAGATAGCTGTACATCCCAATGATGTGGTCTTTTGAATACTAGTTCAGGCTTTTTTTTCTCAATGTTTTTCATTTTAAGAAAGAGGAGGAAAAGGTAAAATAAGAGAAAGAAGAAGGAAGAGGAAAACAACAAGAACAACAAGAAGAAAGCATAGAATTTTATATAAGCAGATTTGGCACAAACATTTCGTATAAGGGTGGATGATAATCCAAGACTCTGGTTCCTAATAACTGGTTTCATTTAAATACTAATACAACAATTAATACCAAATATATATAAAATTAATTTTGTGAACTTCTTTATATGTGACAGAACAAGTATATTATCTTTTTCAAATGCTAAGAGCCATGGAGGAGAGATTTACTATGATCTCCATTTTATCTATGAAGAAATGGCATCTTACTGATGTTAGCAACTTGCTTAAGATAACAAAACTAAGAGTGAAAACTGGAGCTTGAACTCAAACCAGACAAATACCTAGTGTCTGTGCTTTGAACCCCAGTAGTATCAAGTCTCCACGTAAACCACAACTTATGAAGACTTTTCTAATATTGTGTTATTTCACTAGTCCTGTACAAAAGTCACCTGAAATAAGCATGATGGGAAGTGTATCCACAAGAGAAAGTTCGGATTTGAATGCAATTAGAAGGTTTGTTCTCAGCTACAATATCTACCCTAGAAGCAGGACTACAACATGTATCTTCAAAAAGTTATAGCCTGCAGGTTTTTACTGGGTAGTTTCTGCATATACCTCAGACTCCAAGTTAGGTGGCAGATACTTACTGAATCTCTATCTGTGAAAATCTCTAGTTACAAAGTTGTCCAGGCCCAAAATTCTAGGACTGTATTCTGAATCTTCAACTTAATTCTCAAAGAGCTAAGGCCATTCTTGAGAGAGCCTTGCCAAACTTAAATATCCACATCTTGCAGCAAATGGGATGGATTTGGAGTTGATCATACTCAGTGATTTATGACAGAAACAAAGAACTGAGTTCCATATGTTCTCACTCATAAGGTGACCTTGAACAATTATAATGCTGTAAGAAAGTGACTGGGAATAGTGGAAAACTGTCAGGGGAGGGGGGTGGGACAGGCAGTTGAAGAAAACTGCTAGGGAAGGGAGGGGCATACCTCATCAACAAGGGTACCTGCATGATCAATGTTTGTATACCTAACCCAGAATTGCACCCCACAACTTTATGATAAATAAATAATTTTTTTTTAAAAAGAGAGAGATAAGGCAGGTCCTGCTGATCCTGGTGGCTCTGTGACCCCTTACTTCCTTGTTTTTTTTCCCCAGGAAGATTCCTCCAGGATCCTCACTTCAGTAGGCCTTTACACAGTCCCTGTGAAGGGTCCGTGACTCCCTTCAGTTTTGAAAAACAATGAATTTCTTTAAAAGCAAAGTTTACTATTTATTTAAATTCAATTAAAATTCATAAAAAACGATTTTTACAATTTTTAAAATTGAGACATTATGAAGAATATTAAAGAAAATATATATAATCCCATATGCAGAATTGACATTCTATAGCATTATTTATTACCTGCTAGTATTTTAAAAATAAATTTTTTGGCATACATATACATTTCTTTTAACAATTCCTTTGTATCTTTTTCAACACCATCCTCAGAGGCAAAATATTTTATAATTATATATATTTTTAGATGAGGGTCTTACAGTATTGTCCAGCTGGTCTTGAACGACTAGGTTTAAGCAATCCTCCTGCCTCTGTCTCCCAAGTAGCTCACAAATTTGTCAAGCTATAAAATTTTTGATACTTTAAAAATGTTCATTTTATATTATAAAACATATATGTAGATGTAAATAATTAATGTTTTAACATAGATTTTTATATAAATCATACTGGTTTGTGTCTTAAAATTTTTATCTAATGTTATTTTCAAATATACCCATAATTAAGATATTTAAAATTATATGTATATGATATATAAATATGCGATATAATCTATGCATAAACACATAAGAATGTATGTTTATTATTAAGTATATGTGTTTATATTTATATATATACTAATTCTTTTAATTCATTCCTTTTTACTACAGATAATATTTCATGTGATGAATTAACTATATTTTACTGTGTAATTTATCTTTTGATAGTCAGGCTCTTTTCATCTATTCCTATTTTGCAGTTTACAAAAAGGCTCAGTAAGACCAATCAGTTAGTAAAAAGTGAAGTCAAGATTTCAATTCAAATCCATCTAATTCCAAAGCTAAGAATGTCTTAATTGTATGTACCTGATTTTCTTTTATTTTTCAGAATTAGAAAGTATGTCCTTTAAACCACATTCAGAAACAAGATTGTAGACACATGCTAGAAATTTAAAAGTGAGTTCTGTGTATACAGACAAGATCACTTTCTAGCATTTTGTGTATTGCAGAGTAAATGAGGATGAACAAAGATCAAGAAAAATGTAAAAAGAGGAGATTGTTCATAGAAAGATTCATGAGTAGCCATGTTTGACATTGACTTGAACAAACTGCATACTGTTTCATATTTCAAAAAAGTAACAATATTTCCAAACTTCCATGTGGTAGGCATCATGTTAGGTTATTTACAAGTATTATTGCTAAATATGATAATAGCCCACAAAAGAAGTACAGATGCTTACCATTATACAGATGAGAAACTGAAGCTAAAGTCTGAATTATCTGCCTATAAGATAACAAATAAGTAGAGAAATTGGGATTCTAATTCTGAACTAACCCAAATTTTTGTTGATACCATCACACCATGTTCAAATCAAAGAACTAGAATTAAAGTTACTGAATCAGACTTCTAGTATTTCTCCTTATATGGTCTTATGTCAGATAATAGTCCAGTAGTATTGATGCACAAAAGGCTGCTTTATTTAGATACAATCATCAATCTTCCTCAAAACCTCTTAATTCATTTTTATTTTTGGTTTTGTGTTTTCACCACTAACAAAAGAGTTGAAGTCTTTCTCTAAAAATTAAATAGCATCCACTGATCTAATGGAATTGCATGCATTTTTACATTATATACATTCTTAACCTGCAAATGATAATGTAGGACTAGAATAAACTGGATTTTTACTCTCAAAATAAAGATGAAGAAAACAGGTTCAAGTGCAGAGTAGCTGTTTAATACATGTATTTGGAATTGAACTGCCTGAAATAAAGTTCTGGGTAGTTATATTTTTGTTTATAAAGAATGGTTTTACATAAATATCTGAATAATTCCAAACTACAGGTTTCAATAAATCATTAAGCTATTAGACAGCAATTATTGAACCGAAATAGTGTTTTGGTTAGCTCATCCCTTTATTGTGACCTTAGAACCTAAGTTTAAGAAGATTAAGAAAAGAGTGATGATTTTCCTCTGGGAATGTAAAGATCTCTTGTGGTGTGTTGTGGTGATTCTCTAAAGGCTGCTGTCTAATGACCTGGAAAATTAGAAAGGGATGGATATACTGGTATCTTGGGATTAATGAAAAGCTTCAGGCCTGAGAAGCAATGAAATTAAAGTTCTAATAGATCAACTGAGAAGACCTAGGTTGGCATCACGGGGTCATTACTTAGATCTTTTAAACAAGACACAATTTAAAAATAAAAAGTTTAAAAGCTCCTCTGGATTTCTTATTCTATGCTATTGCATTCAACTTTGAAACTTCAAAACAGCAACAAAGACTTAAAAAATAGAGGTATTAGAGTAGGGGGAATCTGAGATAAGGAATTGCCACCAAAAAACTTCATTCTGTCTAGCAAATTCCACTAGTCTGTGAGTCACAGAAGATGAAGCTATGCACTGATCACACAACTTACTTTGTCCCTAACTTGAAAATGTACTTAGTTATTTTCAAATAAATTCATGTGTGCAGTGTGTGTGTGTGTGTGCATACGTGCATGCATGTGTGTTTGTGAATAATTCAGGACTTGTCATTAGCACTGTGCTAGGCACTATGGTAGTCAATGGTGGGGGCTAGATGCATACAGATGCAAAGACATCTATGACAGAGACATCATTCTCATGAATTATATTGTTGTTTAGGTGAAGAGTCTTCCACAGTTGAGAAAGAGTATTTGTCA
>NW_007053664.1:0-735 GCF_000164805.1 Carlito syrichta
CCAGTCCGGGCACAGAGTGAGACTCCAGCTCAAAAAAAAAAAAAAATTATAATAATTCAATAGAATGTTTTTAGTGGTAAATTATAAAAATCTACACAAGTAATATTTTAAGAAAGAGAACTAATGGACAAATTATTGGGTAATAGCTGCATTCTGCTTAATTTTGAGCTTAAAAAGTCCTTTATCTGGTTGCTTAATGATGCCATCAGGTACCAAACTTCCTTTCATGGCTTTGCTCTTTAATTTTCTTCCCTCAACTGAAGGCAGAATCTTTCTCTGGTTGTGGGTTTGCTGCCAGGAACAATCAAGGCTATTGGCATTCTCATTTATGCCTTTAGTAGGCAGAGAGGCTTTTCTCTCAATTATAGCCAAAAACTCTTGACCTTCACTCATATTAGATAAGTGTGGATTACATTTCTCTTCTGAACCAATTACTGTTTCTAAATTGGTTTTAGTTTCAACTATTCAATTCCATCTACATCCTGTGTTTTTTTAATAATGATAGTCATTACATGTAACTGTAATCTCGTATGATTTTACTCCCATGATGCATAGCATGGCGTCTGCTGCTCAGTAGGTACTCACCAAAATTTAACAAATGAGTGACTGAGTAAAATGAATGAACACATGAATGAGTAGAAGCAAAAATAAATGTACATCATAAATAATGATGGGTGCCATGGTTTGAATGTTTGTATCTCCTCCAATATTTATATTGAAACTTAATCCCCAAGG
>NW_007053665.1:0-762 GCF_000164805.1 Carlito syrichta
CCCTTTTACCAGGTAGTAAGAGCGTCAGGCAGGCAGGCTCAAGCCACTCCTCCAGTCCAGCCAATATCACACACAGTAGATAGTAGTGCACTTAACCAATATATAAAAATCACAGATTAAACATTCCATGTCAAAGTAACGTGGGATGTCAACAGAAAATGGAAAGGAGAAAGGGTTAGCGAACCAGGTTAGGGAGAGCCAAGGTGAGGAGGAGTTTTCCCGTGCCGGCTTGGATGGCACATCCACATCTTGCAAGAATATGGGCAGAGTCTCTGGTGGAAGATGACAGGAGCTTTTCGTGGGGACAGCAAGATGGTGTCTGTTCAAGTGGCTGTTTCGAGCTGGTGAAGTCCTGTTCTTTTTATGGTCACAAAGCCTTCTGATGAGGTCTGACAGCGGAAGGGCATATGCCTGGTTCTGTTCTCACCCGGTTGCCTGTGGTGTCTATTGGGTGAGGCAAACAACCGGTCCCTGTTGGCATGAGGTCTTTTAGGAAATAAGATAAAGTCTTTTTCTGAGATGGAGTTACTTGTGTAAAGGGTGCCCCGTACACTCTCTGATATAAAGATCTTTTTCTACATTAAGTTTGAGCTGTAAAAAATAAAATGCTATGTTCATTAAAAATTTATTGAAATTTAAAATGTAGACACTTTTATTTTCTGTCGATCTTCCTATATCTGTCATAATAACTGAAAAGAAAAATATGTGTTTTCTAGGAATGCCAGTGTCTTCTTGTTTGATTTTACTCGGTTTGACTTCCAC
>NW_007053666.1:0-760 GCF_000164805.1 Carlito syrichta
CAGGAGCCCAAGGTGTGGGGCAGGTGATCTGAAGTGTGCATGTGAGGGTGGCATGAATAGGATGTAAACTGCAGGGGGCCAGGCCCTGTGGAGAGATTTAGGTGGTCCCTTGGAAGGTGTGGCAGCATCAGCGATTATTCTGGAAAAATAAAGAGAAAGAAAGAGAAGGGAGGAAGAAAGAAAGAGACTGAACTCTGTCTAGTGCAGAAGCCGATTTAATGGGACAACTGTAAGCCTTTTATCCTAAAGTTTCACAGGCAAAATCACAAGATTTTCATGTGAACACAAAGCCAGGTGGATGAGGGGCGTCCCCCAACCACCAGATGTTTTTTCAGGTATGAGGAAGGACAAACTGCAAAATTGTTTTTTTGTTCCCTATGCTAGTTAATGTTCCTTAAAAGCAATGCAACAATCCCTACTAACATCATGTTGTTCTAATAATCAATAACTTCTAAAGCTCATGTGCACACAACACCCATGATGAATAACTTAAATTGTATTACCTTTCTATTCTATGCTAATACTACTTACACAATGCTGTGGAAGCTCTTAATTATAGCTTAAACCAATTCCTAAAGAATGTGGCCCAGTCCAAGGTTCACAGTGGGCCACTTCTTGGAACAATTGATTACAATCTCTTAACAAAATGTCTATTCTAAGATCCTATATATCTATCCTAATTTCTATAAAAGTTTCTAATTCCTAATCCCTAATATATAAAGTTGATCATCAGCAATAAAGCTTCTAAAAAAAAACCCAA
>NW_007053667.1:0-717 GCF_000164805.1 Carlito syrichta
CCCAGGGGGCGATGGGAACCCCACAGTGGAGCAAGAAGGCATTACTTGGTGAATTCCCTGGGTGCATTCTGAAATGTTTCTCCCTTTCAAATTTTTGTGTGGGAGGATACACAATTGCTCTGCCAAACGCATTGACGGAAAAGAGCTGACTGCCTTGGTGGTGCTTGTTTTGAATGTCCGTCTCCCTTGGAAAGAGCTGTGTGAGAAGTGTGCTGCACTGTGAGGTTCTGGCAGTGAGTGTGCGTGCTGTCATTCCTCCTTCCCACTTGTTCCCTTTCGTGTATCTTACGCTCTACAGGGTGACTGCTTTGGCGTGCGGCTTGTCAACCTCTCCCATGCGGGAATGCTCATCTCCCCTGTGCCACAATGAGGGATCTGAGACATTCACAGTTACTTGTGGGAAGGCATTATGTGTGACCCGGGGGAATTCTGAATTGCTCTTTCTTGACACCTTCTCCTGTCAGGGAAAGCAATGAGACTGTGGATTGCTGGTGGGAGTGGCCTTTCTTAGGCCTGGGGTGCACGGGCACCTTCCTGGCTTAAGTCTGTGCCCAAGGTGTGCTGCAGTGTCACCTCTTTGCTGTGACTATTATTCTTCATTGCCGCCTGCTGTAATACCTCATTCTCACTCTTTCCCCTTGATTTGTGTTCCTTTCCATAGAGGGCCTTTGCGTACGAGCGTGAAACCTCCGTGTTTCACGGAGAGAAATCTGCAGG
>NW_007053668.1:0-303 GCF_000164805.1 Carlito syrichta
TCTTCACAAAAGAGGACATCCGAGCAGCCAACAAGCACATGAAGAAATGTTCAACCTCACTAATCATCAGGGAGATGCAAATCAAAACCACACTGAGATACCACCTAACCCCAGTTAGAATGGCAATTATCAACAACTCAAAAAAGTAACAGCTTCTGGAGAGGGTGTGGCAAAAAGGGAACACTTCTATACTGTTGGTGGGAGTGTAAACTAGTGCAACCTCTGTGGAAAGCAGTGTGGTGATTCCTAAAAGCTCTAAATATCAACCTCCCACATGACCCCGCATTCCCCCTACTGGGAATA
>NW_007053669.1:0-647 GCF_000164805.1 Carlito syrichta
CACGCTACCATGCCTGGCTAATTTTTTGATTTATTGTAGAGATGAGGTCTTGCCTAGTTGGTCAAGCGGGTCTCGAACCTGCGGGCTCAGGCAATCCACTCACCTCAGCCTCCCAAAGCGTGGGATTACAGGCTGAGCCACCGAACCCGGCTGCCTGACTGATTTTTAAAATTATCATTATATTTTGTAGAGAGGAGGTCTTGCTATGTTGCCCAGGCAGGTCTTGAACTCCTGGTCTCAACTGATCTTCCCGCCTTGGCCTCCCAAAGTGCTGGGATTACAGGCGTGAACCACTGCACCCGGCCTATAGTTTGCAGTTTGAAGTAACTCTATCTCCAAGCAATAATAAACTTTGGAGCTTTGGAAATCTGACAAAGAAAAAAAGTTCTAAACTTTGTTAATGATAGATTTCCATTAAAAAATAAACATAAACTATTACTTTTTTTTTTTTTAAAGAAAAAGGTAATACCACCGGGGCTTATCAGGCCCCACTTCAGTGAGAACCTGGGTTTTATTTATTTATTTATTTATTTATTTATTTTTGAGTTGGAGTCTCACTCCGTCACCCAGACTGGAGTGCAGTGGCCGCTCCCGGCCACCACAGCCTCGACCTGCTGGGCTCCAGTGATCCTTCCTCCTCGGCCTTC
>NW_007053670.1:0-741 GCF_000164805.1 Carlito syrichta
CTGCACATTTTGAAAAGCTCCTTCCCCGGGAAGATGCACATGCACAACAAGCCTCACAGAGGCCGTCTACGCTTATTCAGCAAGGCCAACGCGAGAGTGACTGCATTTCCTAGCCTAGAGAAACGCCAAGGGGTAAAACGTTTCAGGGCTCAAACAGAAGGCAAGCACTGCTTTTCTACAAGTGAGTGTGTAGCACTCATTTCACTCAGTCTGACACCATTGACATGCTCATTCCTACATGTGAAGTATCGACATAACATGCTCGGCTATGCTCATTCAAGCCGTACCTTGAGAATCGTGTATTACACCGTACAGCACACAAGAATCAAACTACTGGAAAATACATCACAATGCAGTAAACATTTGACACAGCATTCCCCAAGCTGATGCACACTCACAGCCAGCAAGCCAAGCCTGTCAGCTCTTCCTCGTAAATGCCAACGGAAGAGCAATGGCTTTGGATAGGAGACGGACAGGTCAAATCAAAAACACTTTAGAATTCAGTAGGTGAACAAATCATGCTTTCCCAAAGATGACAGCGAACCGGTCATGTCGCTCAGTGTGGCACCATGGAGTTGTGCACTTTGTATACAGGAAACGTTGTATACAGCTCTGCTAGGCCTTTGCATTCAATGTAGGATAATACACGCTGAAAAACAGGGAGAATCAGGCTTCACGCCAAAGACCAAGCCACTATAATACTTGTTGCCCCCCCATTCAGTGACGTGCCGTTTGGAGGAA
>NW_007053671.1:0-349 GCF_000164805.1 Carlito syrichta
TCACTCTGTGGCCCAGGCTGGGGTGCAGTGGCATGCTCACAGCCATCCCAGTGTCGACCTGCTGTGTTCTGACGATCCTTTCGCCCCAGCCTTCCAACTAGCCGGAACTATAGGCATGCCCAGCTAAGTTTTGATTTATTGTAGAGACGAGGTCTCGCCAAGTTGCCTGGGCTGGTCTCAAACCCACAGGCAATCCACTCGCCTTGGCCTTTCAAAGCGCTGGGATTACAGGCTGAGCCACCAAGCCCGGTCTTGTTATTTATTTATTTATTTATTTATTTATTTATTTATTTATTTATTTATTTATTTTGAGTTGGAGTCTCACTCTGTCGCCCAGACTGGAGTGCAG
>NW_007053672.1:0-590 GCF_000164805.1 Carlito syrichta
GGGTCTGTGTAAGACCTATATTCTTCTTTTGGTTTTTCTTCATTTGTGCGGTTTTTCCCCCTCCTTACTTTTTCCTTCCCTCCACGTCACCGTCTTCTTTAATTCTGTTATTCAGGGGTAAAGGGATTGGTTTTACTTCTGTTTGTTCAAACTCCTATTCTTTATGTATGTCCTCTTACTTTGTTCAATTCTGAAGTTGCACTGTACGTTGGAGGTGGTCCTTTTTGCAGTTTTGAGATGTACTTAAGGGGAGAGCTGTGATTCAAAATCTGTCTGCAGGTCCTGGTATTCGCTGACAGGCGTGTGGATAATGTGGAACCCGCTTCCCACTGCCCTGGAATCTTTCCAGGGCAGTGGGGCTGTAGGTTTACTCCCTGAAATAATATGTGGTTAGCAGAGGGGAAAGAATGGAGCAGATAGTGGGTTGAACAGGGGAGTGGAGAGATAGAGGAGTAAAGGGGGAAACAAACGAGTGTGCCAACAAATAGAGAGAGAGGCCTATACTGAAACAGATAAAAACAATAGACCACAGCTACAGTCGAACCAACTCTCATACTAACAAAATAAAACATATAATGATGCTAGCATAC
>NW_007053673.1:0-753 GCF_000164805.1 Carlito syrichta
CCTTCTACATTTGAGCCTCTCTCTTCCACACAAAAAGGCACATTTCATAAGCTCCTGCTAAACTATGTTTGTTTACTTTTGAATTCACTTTTAAATTGTTCACTTTTGAGTACATAATTTTACAAAAAGGGAAAAGTATTTTAAAAACATGGGAGGAAGAAGGCAGGTCAAAAAGAAAAAGATGAAGCATATATCTATGTTGTTTTGATTTTCCTTAAATTAGATTACCTCCATCTCCACATTTGTACAGGATAGATTGAAATAACTGCTGTTACCTGGCACAAATTACAACAATTTTTATGTATATTACTGCATTTTGTTTCATCTGAATATAATTTATACTTTGCAAATTTGACTTTCAAATTCTGGTTTTCTTAAACATTGACTGTCCACCATTTAAGGCAATTAAACATTCATCATTAACAACTAACAGGGTTCTGTAACACAGTATTAAGGCCATAATTCCACTCCAGTAAATAACTGTTCAAATTTCTCTGTACCTTGTGCCCTGGCCTGAACACTACTCATTGACCACAACAAATTGACAACCTGACCTCCAACCCACAAGTAGCTTGACCTCTTCATTTCATTCTGCCCATTGCTCTTTTCTAATGTTATATTTGTGTGTGATCTACAAATTCCAATTCTGTAACACATTGGAGTTTGTTTTCAGAAGTTGCATCCTTCAGTAACTGTCTCCTGCTTATCTTTCTGGCCGTGACCCTTCCTCGGAACTTGCTCCATGACACCTTG
>NW_007053674.1:0-924 GCF_000164805.1 Carlito syrichta
CCGAAGGTGTACACACATCAGTCAGGCAGAGAGCAAGGCTTGGGGTGTGAGTGGCTGGGGGACCACCAGCATCTGCAAAAACTTGACTGTGAGAGATGAGAACACCATCGCTAAGTGACAGAAGTTCAGTCTGGCTAGAGTAGAGAGGAATTACACAAACTTATTATGGAAGCAATACTTGTTCATTGTGTAAAATTTGAAAAATACAGGAAGAGAGAAAGCATACCATGGCTAGCTTCAAACCTCAAAGTTTATTGCTGTGAACATTTGTTGCATTTTTCTCATCCCCTACATGGGTATTCATAGAACAGCATGTTTGATGTGATCCCATTTGGCTTAGACCGTATATATGTGTACAGGCATAAAATGCATTTACATATACATGTGTGAAAATGCACCAAGTCAAGTTGGGATCATGCTTACATGTTATTTGTTACCTGCTTTTTTAACATTACAATATACTTAAATATTTTGAATGTCCTTGGATGCAATCATATTTTAAGTAAGCTATTATGAGTTGCAGCGGTTCGTTTCTGTGATTAAAAAAAAAATTCTTGATCGGGTGTGGTGGCTCAAGCCTGTCAACCCAGCACTGTGGGAGGCCGAGGCGTGAGGATAGCTAGAGCCCAGGAGTTCAAGACCAGCATGGGCAATGTGGTGAGACCTCGTCTCTACAATAAATCAATAAATTAGCCAGGTGTGGTGGTGTGTGCCTATAGTTCCAACTGCTCGGAAGGCTGAGGCGGAAGGATTGCTGGAGCGTGCCACTGCACTCCAGACTGGGCAACAGAGTAAGACTCTCACTCAAAAAAAAAAAAAGAACAATTCTTAAAACTAACCGTCTTGATGCTTCTCGGCAGGAAGAATGTTTCTTGAACCTGGAGGCTCCTACATCAAGAGTATGTGAGTATGACACGCCGTTTC
>NW_007053675.1:0-552 GCF_000164805.1 Carlito syrichta
AAACCTTACTTGGTCATGGTGTATAATTCTTTCCAGATTTTGCTGATTTTTTTTTTTGAGTGGGAGTCTCACTCTGTCACCAAGACTGGAGTGCAGTGGCCACTCTCGGCCACCGCAGCCTCGACCTGTTGGACTCAGGCGATCCTTCCGCCTCAGCCTTCCGAGTAGCTGGAATTACAGGCATGCGCTGCCATGCCCGGCTAATTTTTTGATTTTATTGTAGAGATGAGGTCTCGCTGCCCAGGCGGGTCTCGAACCCACAGGCTCAGGCAGTCCACTCACCTCAGCCTCCCAAAGGCACGGGATTACAGGCTGAACCACCGAGCCTGGGGATTTTGCTGAATTATATTTGATACAATTTTGTTAAAGATGTCGGTGATCATATTCGTGAAGGACATTGACCTGTAGTCTTCGTTTTTGTACTCGCTTTGTGTAGTTTTGGTATCAGTATAACACCTACTCCCTAAAATGACTTGGGGAATTTTTCTCTTCTATTTTCTGGAAGATACTGTGTAGAATTGGTATCAATTTGTCCTTTTTGCTTTTGAGTTG
>NW_007053676.1:0-796 GCF_000164805.1 Carlito syrichta
CTCCCCCGTAAGTTTACAGTTATCAACACAGCCTGGTATTGGTACGAGAATAGTTCCATAGGCCAATGGATCAGGACAGAGAATGAAATCTTCAAATTCTCATCCCACTCATCTTTTAAAAAACCTCCAAGACCCACTGGGTAATGGAAAACATATATAGTAAATGGTGCTGGGAAAAGCCTGACAACATGCATAAGATTGAAACAGGACCACTATCTATCACCATCCACAACATAAAACACAATGAAAAATAATCTTAGAAAATGCAGGAGAAACCATTAGGGAAACTGGATCTGGAAACTAATTCTTCTTCAGAGTCCAAAATACCATGCCTTAAGAAGTAAGTTCCACAAGTGGAATATCCTTAAATTAATATACTTCTGCAAAACAAAAGAAACCATCAGAAGAGCAGGGATACAGCCAACAGAATGCGAAAAACGATTCTCCACCTATATATCTGTAAAACGGGAAAACATCTAGGTTCTACAAGAAACTCAAACACTCAGAAAAATCAGACAAAAATTCCCTTTGAAAAGTGTGCAAAATACGTGATTGGACACTTTTCATAAGAAGAGATACAGGCAGCCAGCAGACATATGAAAATTGCTCACCCTCACTCATCCTCAAAGAAATGCAAATGAAACCACTTTGAAATACCACATACCCCCTGTCAGACTGGCCATCATTAATAAAACAAGCAATAACAGATGCAGGTAAAGGATTTGGGAAGAATTATAGATTCCACACTGCATGTGTCTGAAAAGTAGAGTAACATCTTTGAAAAATAGTTTGGTGG
>NW_007053677.1:0-785 GCF_000164805.1 Carlito syrichta
CCCACACTTTGGACTCAACTGTTTGACCATGGGACAAAATTCAGTTTAGTCTCTTTATTTCTGTTTTCTTAATCATTTACAATCATTATCATTTGGTCGTAGTCCCATTATGCCCAATCCAGTACATATTATGCTTTTATTTGTCCTTTTTTGGAAAAAGCTTATTCTGGTTATTCTGGTTATGTACAACAAGAATAAGATGGCAAGTCTTCAGGTTTTATTTGCAAAGATAGGTTTGTTGTTTATCTTTTCCTCATTATTTATGATCATTTTTTGGCTTAATAGTACATTTAACCATGATTGTAATTGGTATTTTAACATACATCTAAGAAGCAGAGATAAATACAAGTATTTGATATATGAGATAAGTTTATTTAACCATCATATGATATACATTTTTTTTTCAAATCAACTGAAATTTTAATGATGAAAAATAAAAAACTTCATTTGCAAAGCTATATAAGCCAGGTTAATGAGCCAGTATTATGCTCATGTGCACATTTGAGGTGACCTCAAGTCACAAGTCAGTGTTTTCTCAACTGCTAAGGATACCTGATTATAACCTAAAATCATAGTGCCATTAGCATATAAGAAAACGTCACAAAACGGTACCAACACTCTGTTTCATCTCAAGGTTTGTCACTCCTGAAAAATTATACCTATTTCTAAAATACAAATACAAAAGACAAGGCAAACAGTAAATTAACACTTATGAATCATTTTCTATTTTAGCAGCTACCAATACCATTCAGCTTTACTTTACAGAGGCCCTAACAGTTTATTTA
>NW_007053678.1:0-432 GCF_000164805.1 Carlito syrichta
CATCCTTGTCTAGTTCCAGTTTTCAGGGGAATTGGTTCCAATTTTTGTCCATTTAGGAGTATGCTGGCTGTGGGTTTCTCATAGATGGCTTTTACTATTTTGAGGTATGTTCCCCGTATGCCTAGATGTTCAAGGGTTTTTATCAAGAAGGGGTGCTGGATTTTATCAAAAGCTTTTTCTACATCTAGTGATATGATCATGTGGTTTTTGTTTTGACATCTGTTGATGTATTTAATTACATTTATTGTTTTACAAATATTGAACCAGCTTTGCATGCCAGGAATGAAGCCTACTTGGTCATGATGGATGATTTTTGAGATGTATTGCTGAATTCGGTTTGCTAGGATCTTGTTGAGAATTTTAGCATCTATGTCCATCAAAGATATTGGCCTGTAGTTCTCTTTCTTTGTTGGATCTTTACCTGACTTTGGT
>NW_007053679.1:0-692 GCF_000164805.1 Carlito syrichta
CAGTTAGTTAGTTATTAAATCAGCTAGTTATTCAGCTAGTTAAATAGTTATCTAACTATTTAATTTAGGTAGTTAAGTCAGCTAGCTAACTAAAGTCAGCCAGTTAAGTCAGCTATCTAAATAGTTGTCAGCTACTTAAATCAGCTAGTTAAGTCAGCTTTTTAAATTAGTCAGCTGATTAAGACAGCTAGCTAGCTAGTGAGCAAACAGATTAAGTCAGCAGGTTGAGTCAGGTTGTTAGCTAGTTAACAAACGAGTTAAATGAGCTGGTTGAGTCAGCTGGCTAGCTAGTTAGCAAACAGGTTAGCTCAGCTGCTTGAGTAGCCTAGCTAGCTAGTTAGTTGAATTAAGTCAGCTGGATGTGTCAGGTAGCTAGCTAGTTAGCTTATGAATTGTCAGCTGGTTGTGTCAGTTATCTAGCTTGTTAGCTAATGAGTTAAGTCAGATAATTAAGTCACCTAGCTAGCACATTATATAATGAGTAAGCTAACTAGTTAGCTAGCTTGTTAAGTCAGCTAGCTAGCTAGGCAGCAAACTATTAACTCAGTTTGTTAGCTAAGTATCCAGCTAGTTAGCTAGCTATTCAATTCAGCTGGCTATCTAGATATCTAGCAAGTTAAGTCAGCTAGTTAAGTCTGCTGGCTAGCCAGCTGGCTAGCTTGGTAGCGATCTAGTTAAGTCAGATGGCTTCT
>NW_007053680.1:0-669 GCF_000164805.1 Carlito syrichta
TAGCAATAGGCAGTGAAGTTTCCTGTATGTGAGGACTTCCATTACCCAGATTCCTACTTCAAAAAGCTGGTTCGTGGTTACCTCTGAGGAAGACGGCCTGTAATTTTTGGGATTGAGGTCTCATGTAACAAAGATTCCTCATACTTCCTTAGCAATATGACGTGTAGTTTCCTGTATATGACGACTCCCATTTCCCAGCTTCCTGCTTCACTCAGCAGGATGCTGAGACAGTTCCTAGTGACCGAGAATTCCCGTTGTTTGCATATCAAGAGAAAGACTCCCATAATGTTCTTTGGGAACAGAAATCCACGATTCCTGGTTTCCCTTCACATGACCTCCCCAAAATGTGGAATCTTCAAAACCCAACATCACAATTCCATCCTGCCTGCCCACAAGAATTTTCTGTAGTTTGAGGTCACCTGAATCGAGGGACTTTTTACCAATATGACTTTTGATTCTGGGGAACATGATTTTGTCGTAGATGTTCCTACTACACCAAAGGATTTGTACGGCCAGATCCTTGATTACAACTAACAAGAGGACCAGAAAGTTCCTGTGGATCTGTAATGACAGATTTAGCGTATCCAAGGAGCTAGTAGCTCTGAAAAATATAGGGATCCTGAAACCCAGATTGGTGATTAAAACCTTATCAAAAGGCACTGTGGATTC
>NW_007053681.1:0-860 GCF_000164805.1 Carlito syrichta
CCATCACTGCATGAGCCAATTTCTGTGGTAAGTCCCCAGGACACATCCTATTAACTTATTCTCTCTGGAAAGCCCTGATGAATGTAGTGCACTTTGTTTTATTAATGATGGCCATTCTTACTGGGGTTAGGTAGTATCTCAATGTGGTTTTGATTTGCATGTCTCTGATGATGAGTGAGGCTGAGCACTTTTCCATGTGTCTGCTGGCTGCCCATAATCTTCTTTTGAGAAGTGTTTATTCATGTCTTTTGCCCACTTTTGAATGGGGCTGTTTGTTTTTTTTCCTTTTGGTGCATTTGTATTCCTTGTAGATCCTAGATGTTCCCATTCTGTGGGCTGTCTCCCTTGCAGTGCACTTCTAAGGAGAGACAGCACAGAACTTGCTTTGTCTGCATGAGTGCACAGAGCTTGCTCTCTGAATGAGTGCACAAAGTGGCCATGTTCTCAATATGAAGAAAAACTTCTCAACAGAAGGAAACATCTGTGGCTAGGAGGGGAGCCCTCACCAGGAATTGAATCACTTGGCACCTTGATCTTGGACATCCAGCCTTAAGAACTGAGCAAGTACTTTTCTATTGTTTCACTCACCTGACCCGTGGTATTTTGATATGACAGTGGAGTTGACCAGTGCATGCCCACATCAGTCACATCAGAGGCCCAAGTGCTGCCAGATAGCCACAGTTCCTCAAGGTCTCATTAAGTTTATACATGGTGAGTTTCTGGGTTTTCTTCCTGATTTCTCTCCATGGTCTGACCTCTGTCTGCCTGTCTGTGTCTGGCATCTTCGTGACAAGTCCACAGACTGTCTGGGGTGGACTTTTCTTTTCTTTTTTTGAGTAGGAGTCTCACTCTGTCACCCA
>NW_007053682.1:0-332 GCF_000164805.1 Carlito syrichta
CTTGTCAAACTTCATCTCTACAATAAATTAAAAAATTAGCTGGGTGTGGTGGCATGTGCCTGTAGTTCCGGCTACTTGGAAGGCTGAGGCAGAAGGATCACCTGAGCCCAGCAGGTTGAGGCTGCAGTGGCCATGAGTGTGCCACTGCACTCCAGCCTGGGCGATAGAATGAAACTCTGACTCAAAATCAATCAATCAATAAAATTTCAAGCACATTTACTATATATATATATATATATATATATATATATATATATATATGACACTCCATAAGTTATATGGAGTATCATATATATATATATATATATATATATATATATATTTGAGTTGTA
>NW_007053683.1:0-679 GCF_000164805.1 Carlito syrichta
AGGACTTTATATCGACTGCCTCATCTATGTCCAGCTTCAGTCTTTCCCACACTGAACAAATTTTCCAATATCCTTTTTTCTTCAATGTCGGCTTAGAAATGTGTGAAGAGGCTAGTTGCCCTTAGACTGAGGGGTCCTTAGTAGTGAGTCTCTAGATGATGTGGCACCCTGTACTTCACATTTCCACTCTAATTTTTTGGTGGTGTCTCAGTTTTTTCCACATGAGAGATGTGGTATTTTCAGGCTCCTGCAGAAGGAGGGACCCCAAAAAACGGAATTATTTTTTGGAAGGTGGGTCCTTTGTAGCACAGGCTTCCCCTGGTAGGTAAGTGTTCTAGGAACCCATCAGCATCAGTGTACTAGCTAGCGTTGTTGTGAGAGGCTGCGTTCGGCTTCAATGAATTTGTTTTTGAAGAGTCTTTCCACACGTTTGCCCATTTCAGGATGGGTGATTTACAAGCACACTTGCCCACACCGCACTGAGTGTTCCGCAGTTTTTGACTAAAAATGACATGACCCCCATGTCCCACCCTCCCTATTCACCTGATCTCACTCCAAGTGACTTTTGTTTGTTTCCTTGGATTAAAAAAGTCCCCAAAGGGAAACATTTTGCTGATATGAAAGAGGTGAAACAAAAAGTGGCAGAAGCATTAAAAGGTATCAAAACTGATGAGTCTTA
>NW_007053684.1:0-697 GCF_000164805.1 Carlito syrichta
GTGCCTGACCTCTGGGAAATTCTCCTTTGACACAGACCAACATCATCACATGCTTGTTCATGGCACTTTTGGCCAGGATTGGTCACTCTCATCTTACCTGTTCATGTCGATCTACCAGATTATCTGGTCTCCAGCCCATCCGCTGCCACTGTGTGGACTGTCACTGGTGCCTCCTCTATGTGACTTCCACGTGACTCTTGCAAACTTGGCCACAGACCTAAAGCCCAAGTAGCAAATAAAACAGAGCAGTGGTGCTCAACCCAGGCAGCCCATTAGAATCATTTGGACTGCTAAAATGTCTCCATGCCCAGGCCCTACTTAGACCAGTTAAATCAAAGTCTCTGGGGGAGCTGATGGGAACCCAATCTTCAGAGAATTAAGAGCTTGCCAGGTGGTTCCAATGAGCTGTCAAGATCGGGAAGAGAGCCCAACTTGGTAAAGAACCTCAACCAAACATCCTGGAAGAATATGGACTGTATTTGCCAAACAAATAAGTTTCACCACTATTCCTAACAAAATGCAATAAAAGCGCTCAAGTAAAGCATTTAGGACTGATGAAACAAAATGAATTATTGGAAGAGGGGAAATCCTAAAAATGACATAAGTGTGCCTTAAACATTTCACTGGAATCTCAACATACAGTACTTTCATTCAGAGTCAATGTCTCATATAAAGCCAAGGCACTCCCTCTGAGCAC
>NW_007053685.1:0-564 GCF_000164805.1 Carlito syrichta
TCTAGCTAGCCTACTGGCTAGCCAGCTGACTTAATTAGCTAGCTACCTGCTTAGACAGGTGGCTATCCAGCTCACTTAAGTAGCTGACTTAACCAACTAGACAGCTGGCTAGCCAGCTGACTTTACCAGTGAGATACCTAGCTAGCCAGTTGGCTAGCCACTTGAACTAAGTAGCTGACTTTACTCACTAGCCAGCTGGCTAGCCAGCTGACTCAACTAGCTGGCATAAATAGTTAGCCAGCTGGCTAGCTAGATGACTTAACTAGCTGACATCTCTAGCTAGCCAGGTGGCTAACCAGCTGAATTAATTAGATAGTTACCTACATATCCCGCTGATTTACCAGCTGATTTAACTGCCTAGCTACCTAGCTAACCAGTTGGCTAGAGAGCTGAGTTGACTAGGTGACTTAACTAGCTAACCAACTGGCTAGTCAGCTGAATTAACTAGCTAGCTACCCAGCTAAGCAGCTGGCTAGCCAGGTGACTTAACTAGTTGACCTAATTAGCTAGCCAGCTGACTTAACTAGCTGACTTAACTAGCTAGCTATCTAGCTAGGCAGCTGA
>NW_007053686.1:0-684 GCF_000164805.1 Carlito syrichta
TGCAATCATTTCATATGACTAATATTATCAAGGTCGTTTCTTCCACTTAATTGATTTTGTTGAAACTTTATTTTGATCATCCTATTTTGCATTATGTGTATTTTTAAAAGCTACAAGTCATTTTCTAGTTCTAGAAAAATTGACATTAAAATACAGGTATATCATAATAAAAAGATAATTTCAGGAATTCTTTGTAAATTTGTCTGAACTTTTGTTCTTTAGTTTATTTAAGGAGGGCTATGTAGGTTCATAGAATGCATGTTTTGTGTTTTAATTTTATTCTTGGATTTTGGTTTCTCAGACTTCAAATAATGATTCCTGGAGGGCAGTAGAGAAGAAAGAAACTGCAATTTCACAAAGTCATTGTTCTATTTGATAATTTGTTATAATCAAAGAAGTATTTTTTTTTTTTTTTTTTTGAGTTGGAGTCTCACCCGGCTGATTTTTTGATTTATTGTAGAGATGAGGTCTCGCTGCCCAGGCGGGTCTCGAACGTGCGGGCTCTGGCAATCCACTCACCTCAGCCTCCCAAAGGCGCGGGATTACAGGCTGAGCCACCGAGCCCTGCTGAAATTCTTAATTATGATCTCTAAGTACCTGTGGCTTCCACTTACAACTCTAGCCTCATTTTCACCTGTTCCCTTACCAATTTCTACTCTAATCATGCTAGCCTTCTCATATGCC
>NW_007053687.1:0-433 GCF_000164805.1 Carlito syrichta
AGGCTGAGGTGAGTGGAGTGCCTGAGCCCGCGGGTTCGAGACCCGCCTGGGCAGCAAGACCTCATCTCTACAATAAATCAAAAAATCAGCCAGGCGTGGTAGTGAGACTCCAACTCAAAAAATAAATAAATAAATAAATAAAATTTCAAGATGGAAACATCAGAGCATTGTCCAAGTATGGGCCCTTGGATGACTGCCCAGGCCCCCAGCTAGGATCCCACTAGTTCTGCCTCTCACCCAGACGTGACCTTCTTCCTGCACACTGCTCATGGAGACCTTGCTCAGTGACCCCACCTCAGAAAGGCCCTCTCTAACACTCATCCAGCAGCACCTGATCCTCTCCAACCCTGGCTGCATCTCTCCACCCTCACTAAAGACTTATTTGTGTGTTTTTGTCCAAGTTCTCACACACGCCAAGCCTGTGGGGGAGGCT
>NW_007053688.1:0-434 GCF_000164805.1 Carlito syrichta
CACACACACACACACACACACACACACACACACACACACACACACAGACACACACACCCTGAAGGGTGACCAGTGCAGGACGAAGGCTGTGGTCCCTGAGGCAGGGAAGGACAAAGACAAGCTGCACCTCACCCCAACTGTGTCTCCGGCGTTTTTTCGAAACTGTAGAGCAGGAAACAGAAGCTAAGCAGAAAGCAGCTGTATTTTTGTGCTATGGGTATGGAGGTTGTTCATCAAGGCAGCCAGAGTAGCTGGGACTTGAGGGACAAAATCTCAAAAAGCAAGAAACCAGAGAGAAAGAGTCCCTAAATCTTCAGACAAACCCTCTAGCCTCTGAAACACATCACACACACACACACACACACACACACAGAGCAACACTGTGAGAATCCCAGCAAGAACAGCACTGGGCAGAGGCTATGTTGCACAGCTGA
>NW_007053689.1:0-2863 GCF_000164805.1 Carlito syrichta
CATCCCGCGCCTTTGGGAGGTTGAGGTGAGTGGATTGCCTGAGCCCGCGGGTTCGAGACCCGCCTGGGCAGGGAGACCTCATCTCTACAATAAATAAAAAAATCAGCCGGGCGTGGTAGCACGCGCCTGCAATTCTGGCTACTCAGCAGGCTGAGGCAAAAGGATCTCCGAAGCCCAGCAGGCGAGGCTGCGGTGGCCGGGAGCGGCCACTGCACTCCAGTCAGGGCGACCGAGTGAGACTCCGACTCAAAAAAAAAAAAGAAGAAAAGAAAAGACGTGGAGGGAATACTTAATGCATATTACTGAATAAAAAAGCCATTCTGAAAAGACAGCCTACTATATGATTCCAAAAATAGGACAGCCTGGAAAAAGCAAAACTGTGGAGATATTAAAAAGATCAGTGGTTGCCAGCAGGGAAGTAGTGATGAATATGCAGAGCATAAGGATTTTTAGAGCCAGGAAACTACTTTGTATCCTATAATGATGGATACATGGCATTGCACACTTGTCTAAGCCCATGGATCAAGAGTGAGTCTCCTGTAAACCAAGAGTAATCCCCAATGTAAATTATAAACTCTCGATGACAATAATGGCACCATAGTTTCATCATTTGTAACAAACATACCAAGATGATGCTGATAATGGGAGAGTTTATGAATGTATGGGCGGCCAGGAGTCTGTAAGAAATTCCTGCACCTTCTGCTTATTGTACTGTGAACCTATATGTCTTTTTAAAATCTATTTTTTAAAAACCAGACAATTTGATTGTTATATGTCTATAGGTGGCATGTAAGTCAGCAGAAATTTTGGTAAAATGAAAATTCAATAATATTATTAATATTAATAGCAAGATAACTACAGAAGTCATTCTATGGCTCATCATATATTAAGGAGTTTAAATACATTAAATCTTTATAGAAACTTGGCAAAAGAAGTATAATTATCTTTAGTTTACCATTGACAGCAGAAGACAAGGCAAATTATAAAACTTGTGTCAGACAGTACACAGTAGAAATAAACTACTGCTACCTTCTAGTCTCTGTTTTTTGTCACCATACAGTAGTGTTCTTATTATACAACTTCTCTAGAATGTACCTTTTTTTCCTTTTGATCTTAACTAATCTTTTTCTGGAATTTTTACATTATTTTTTTCATTCAAAAAGTGTTTTTCTGTTACAGCATTCAGCATGTTATCTTTTCATTGTACTACCATTTTCCCTTATGTACATGTGTCATCTCTGGTAGTTATTTTTCTCATATTCTTCTAATTATTGCCTTCTTTTTATCTCTGCATTTTGTGTATAAGATATTGCTTAAATTGTATTCCAATTTACAGTTTTTATGGAAATGTTAATACGTTTGTCATATATGTATATACAACTTCGCTATTGGGGAGATTAAAAATCACATTTTACCATATTTAAAGCTCTTACTAATCTTATAACTTTAAATAGTTGTATTTCATTAAAAAACATTTCTAAAACTCTTCACACCCATCACAAACATACATTGACATCTGCATGCATATATACTTTTTTCTACAATGTGATAGTTACACATTGGGTGACGTTACTGTGCATATTTTCTTACATAGGCTTTTTCTTGTACTGATTTTTATATCTTCAATTATTAATTTGGTTATGCTGATTATAATGTTTAAACACTGTGATCATGGTCTCCCTTTGTCCTGATTTCTTTTCATTATTCAATTCTTTTACATTCAATTTTCTTATTATATATTATTCCAGATTTCACATTTTCTTTAAATATGAAATGAGGCTAGAAGCATTCTCTGTTTCAGTATAGATGATCTTTATCACTTCTTTTTCAACTTGTCTCGATGTAAATGAGAAAAAAATTCACATACATATATAAATGCTAATTCATTTTTAAATTTTTATCTCCTAACTTTTATAAACACAATGTATAATCATTCGCTTAAAAATTTGCACTATACTATTTCTGTTGGAAAAATAAACCTATTAAGTTTAGCAATTCACTCAGTCTTGTGTTTTATAACAATCTTGTATTGGCTAGCCCAGAAAGCACATTTTTTATATCCAGTTTGGGTTTATAAGGGATTAAATTGGTCAGACCTGTGGCTACAGACCTGGGGAAATAAATATATAAGAATAAGAACAAAACACACAAAATGTAATACTTTAAAAGTTACTCTAATTCTGATGTCTTGAAAACTGTAGAGGTTAATTATAGAGTTAAAAAGTGGCAATTAATTTTATATTTGAAATAAATTTATTGTTTTCCCAATTTTTAGATTTGGCTCTAGGTTCACACACACACACACACACACACACACACACATACACGACACAATGAGTCACAGAAGCAGAAAATACAGGTATTTATTCCATTTTATTTGCAAGAACATTTTGCAGCATTACTTTCTAACTGAAATGAGAAATTGGAGTAATCATATTTCTGATGTTTGCTAGGAAATCCGATCCCAGTGGACATGTATATAGAAAGTATGGTCCTAAAGAGAAGGGATAACAAAATGTTTTGAAATGTAGGTCTCATCAGGTCACTATAAACTAATTACTCTTTCAGTTTTAGTCAGTGGTCATACTACTGTTATTTCTTACTCAGAAGCTAGTAGAACCACAATCCAATGAAGCCATGATATAAATTTTCATTGAAACGGTTGTGATTGGCATCTGTTTCACCTGGATATTGACTCATTAAAAATGTAACCATCTGCTATATCAGGTTTCCCCACATGTGACTTGGAAAACTTCCCTCTGCAGAATTCAACTTATATTGTTTTGTCAGGTCCTGTGGTGAGATTGCTATATGTTGAAAGATGGTAGTGGTCAGTATTTATTTTCTTTTTGGGGGGGAGGGT
>NW_007053690.1:0-747 GCF_000164805.1 Carlito syrichta
CAAGATGGCTAGCCAACTGACTTAACGAGTTGACTTAGCTAGCTAGACAGCTGGTTAGCCAGCTGATGTAACTATTTGATTAACAAGCTAAACAGCTGGCCAGCCTGGTGACTAAACTAGCTGAATTAACTAGTTTTCCAGCTGGCTAGCCAGCTGACTTAACTAGCTCCTCCCTTCTAGCCACCTGGATAGCCAGCTGACTTAACTAGCTGACTTAATTAGACAGCCAGCTGTCTAGCGAACTGACTTAACTAGGTTACTACCTAGCTAGCCAGCTGGCTCAACTAGCTGTCTTAACTAGCTGGCCTTCTTTCTAGCCAGGTGAATTAACTAGCTTACTACACAGTTAGTCACCTGACTATCCAACTGAATTAACTAGGTGACATATCTAGCTAGCAAGTTGTCTAGCCAGCTGAATAAATAAAAAGCGACAGAGGGCTAGTCAGCTTACTTAACTAGGTGACTTAACTATCTACCCAACTGGCTATACAGCTGACATAACTAGCTAGCTACCTAGCTAGCAAGCTGGCTAGCAAGCTGACTTAGCTAGCTGACTTAACTAGATAGCCAGCTGGTTAGCCAGCTGACATAATTGCCTATCTAGCTAGCTAGTCAGCAGCCTACCCAGCTGTCTTAACTAGCTGACTTAACGAAGTAGCCAACTGACTAGCCAGCAGACTTACTTAGCTAGCTACCTAGCTAGAGAGCTGGATTGCCAGCTGACTTAACTAGCTGAAATAACTAGAC
>NW_007053691.1:0-777 GCF_000164805.1 Carlito syrichta
ACCAAATGAAATGAAGAAGCATCTTACCAAAATCTCTGGGATGCCTTAAAAGTTGTAATAAGAAGGGAATTTATATCCCTACAAACATACATGTGGAAAATGGAAGGAACAGAAATTAACAACCTAACAAGCCACCTAAAGAAGATAGAAAAGCAAGACCACAAAAACTCTAATTTCAAAAGAAGAATCTAGATCACCAAAATAAAAGCCCAAATCCAGGACATAGAAGACAAAAAGATAATAGAAAAAATCAGTGAAACAGAAAGCTGGTTCTTCGAAAGAATAAACAAGATCGATGGTCCCCTAGCTAGACTGACCAAGAAAAAATGAGAAAAAAACCAAATAAGCACAATCAGAAACACAAAAGATGAAGTCACATCTAACCATGAAGAAATACAAAAATTCATTAGAGACTACTACCTACACTTGTATGGAAACAAACTTGAAAACCTTAAGGAAGTGGAGGACTTTCTGACATCACACAACCTACCTAAGTTGGAAGAAGAAGAAATTGAGACCCTAAATAAACCAATAACAATCAAGGAAATCGACTACGTAATAAGAAAACTTCCTACAAAAAAAAGCCCTGGACCAGATGACTTTCCAGCAGAATTCTGCAAGACATTTAAGGAGGAGCTGATACTAATCCTTCTGAAGGTATTCCAGGTGATTGAAAAAGATAGAACGCTCCCCAAATCATTTTACGAAGCCAACATCACATTGATACCCAAGCCAGGTAAAGATCCAACAAAGAAAGAGACTACAGGCCATATCTTT
>NW_007053692.1:0-1465 GCF_000164805.1 Carlito syrichta
CTACATGGTAATCCTCACATGTACCCCACATTTAAAAAATAAAATACAGTCGGGCTCGGTGGCTCAAACAGTAATCCCACACATTGGGAGGCTGAGGTGAGTGGATTGCCTGAGCCCGCGGGTTCGAGACCCGGCTGGGCAACTTGGCGAGACCTCATCTCTACAATAAATCAAAAAATTAGCTGGGCGTGGTAGCGCTTGCCTGTAGTTCCAGCTATTTGGAAGGCTGAGGCGGAAGGATTGCTGGAGCCCAGCAGGTCGAGGTTGCGGTGGCCGGGAGCGGCCACTGCACTCCAGAGTGAGACTCCAACTCAAAAAATAAAATAAAATAAAATAAAATTTCACCATTAAACAGAACCCAAAAGCCATTTACTGATTAGGGTTTGAAAATACACTGAGTTCCCCCAAAATGCACTTTTTTTCCTGTGGGTTTAGAAACCAACCAATGATAGCTCACCTGGACATACCAATCAAAGATCTCCTGGACCAACCAACCAGAGCTCATGTGAACCAACCAACCAGAGCTCACCTGAACCAACCAATTAGAGCTGGTTCACCTGAACCACCAATCAGAGCTCACTTGCCTTGGCAATGAGGACCTCAGCTGTATCACAAGGCAGAAGAAATTGTAGCAACTCTTAAAACTGAAACAAAGAAACCAGGAAGTCCAAGCACAATGCAGATTGTGCCATTTCTATTTTAGAAAATGATTCCAGCAACATCTGTGAAGAACTTAAAAGTTTAAATTAGACTTTAAAAACACTGTCGTCCTTTGAAATACATTTTTTAAAACTAGCTTTTCTAAAATAATATGCTGGTCACTGCCTCGCTCTAAAAAGTGACTTGTTTGGCCTTTCTGTGGACACAGAGTCAGTAATCATTTGTTGAGCCGCAGGCACCATGTGCTGAGCTCAGGGACGCACAGACACAGGAACATCGATTACCCTAAGACCTTCTGCATGAAAGGTCCTGGGATCCTCCACCTTACAACATGCCCAAACCCCTGGGCTTGGTACTTGCTCTGGGGTCTCCAAGCAGAGCAGCCCGTGGGTGGGCTCTGCTCTGCAGGGTCTCATCCCATCCCAGCTAGGCACATCCCCCCCAGCCTCCACCCTTCCAAACTTCACAGACCCCCTCTTTTCTGCCACAGGATAGGTGGCCCTGAGGTAGTATGTATGGCTTTCTATCCAATCACCTTTGTCCTCCACCCTGCTATAATTCCTTCTGTCTTTGTGTTAACTCAAATGAACATACCCACTTTTTTCTCATAAATATTTGAGGCATCTGTTGGTGAGGGGTGTATTTTGATAATAAACTCAAAAAAGGCAGTTGACGAGGATGCTACTTTTTGTTTTCAGGACACATATCCTCTTCTGTGTGTCTCATGACACCTGTTAAGTGACCAGCAGGGAAGGATGGAGGAAGAGCCCCTTGCCTCAGTTGTCCACATCCACACACATCAAGG
>NW_007053693.1:0-660 GCF_000164805.1 Carlito syrichta
CACCAACATAGTTAATTGAGCTGACTAGCCAGCTGGCTAGTTATTTAAGTCAGCTAGTTAATTCATTTGGCTTCCTAGCTGGCTAGCTAATTAGCTAGCTAGTAAAGTCAGTTGGCTAGCCAGCTGTCTAGCTAGTTAAGTCACCTAGTTAAGTCAGCTCATTTGCCAGCTGATTAGCTAGGAAGCTAAGTAGTTAATTCAGCAGGCAAGCCAGCAGTATATGTCACTAGCTAGCTAATTTAGTCAGCTTCCTAGCCACCTAGCTAGCTGGAGATGTCAGTTTGTTAAGTCAGTTGGGTAGCCAACTGTCTAACTAGTTATTTCAGATATTTGAGTCAGCTGGCTAGCCAGCTGGCTAGCTGGATAAGTCAGCTAGTTAATTCACATGTCAAGCCAACTGACTAGCTAGTTATCTCGCTAGTTAAGCCAGCTGGCTAGCTGGTTAACTCAGCTCGTTAAATTCACTGACTAGTCACCTGTCTAGGTAAGTAGCTAGCTATTTAAGTCAGCGAGGTATATTGGTTGTCTAACCGACTGTATAGCTAGGTGCCTAAGTTGTTAAGCCAGCTGGCTAGCTGATGGCTATCTAGATAAGTCAGCTGGTTATCCAGCTGGCTAGCTAGGTGGCTGGCAAGTTAAGACGGCTGGTAATCTGGCTGG
>NW_007053694.1:0-665 GCF_000164805.1 Carlito syrichta
CGGGTCTCGAACCTGCGGGCTCAGGCAATCCACTCACCTCAGCCTCCCAAAGCGCGGGATTACAGGCTGAGCCACCGAGCCCGGCTAGAAAATAACTTTAAATGATGACTAGCTTGGTATAATATCTCAGTTTTCACAAATAGCCTAGTTATACTATTTAAGAATAAATGAATAAATTAGGTAACTGATTAAATAAGAGAATATACATGAACTTAATTTTAAATCTTAAAGTTTTATTAAATTAAATAGATACTCATTAAAATCTCTTCAATTTCCAATTAAAAAAAATATATTACAGGAAAACATGTTTCTTTTTTTTTTTTTTTTTTTTTTTTTTTTTTCATTAATCAGTAGTTTTTATTATGGTTTTGTGGGGTACAGTTAAGGGTAGGTGTACAATGACGTTTCATTCAGGCACCCTGTAAATAAAAAGTGTTTTCCCATCCCCCGACAGATATTTGCTACTGTTAATCCCATCCCCCTCCCCCCCGTAGGTTCCCAGTACCATCCGTCATTTTCTCATAGTATTGCATTGGATGTTCAAGGTCCATTATATGAGTGAGAACATGTGATATTCGGATTTTTGTTTTTGTGGGAGGTCACTCAGTATTATAGACTCTAGTTCCATCCAGGTTGCAGCGAAATTCATGATTTGGTTCTTTTTT
>NW_007053695.1:0-334 GCF_000164805.1 Carlito syrichta
GACACTTTTTTTTTTTTGAGTTGGAGTCTCACTCGATCGCCCAGACTGGAGTGCAGTGGCTGCTCCCGGCCACTGCAGCCTCACCTGCTGGGCTCCGGTGATCCTTCTGCCTCAGCCTTCCGAGTAGCCGGAATTACAGGCATGTGCTACCACGCCCAGCTGATTTTTTGATTTATTGTAGAGATGATGTCTCGCTGCCCAGGCGGGTCTCGAACCCATGGGCTCAGGCAATCCACTCACCTCAGACTCCCAAAGGCACGGGATTACAGGCTGAGCCACCGAGCCTGGCTGGTCCAGACACTTTTAAGATGGGTAATCTTCTTGAGGAACTGAC
>NW_007053696.1:0-709 GCF_000164805.1 Carlito syrichta
TATCACAATAGGCTCTCAGCTTGTTTATCACACCAGCCTTTGAAAAGTTCAAACATGAATCTTTCAGTTCACTCTTAGCCAGAATGCAAATCTAAGTGTCTCTAACTCAGTGGTCTGTCTTCCCTTGATTTTAGAGGGAAGCCAAAAGCCTTGACAGACCTACAAAGGCTATCTTGTCCTGGGTTCTACCTCTGCAGACCTATGTCATACACTCTCCACCCTTCTCTGTATTCCCCTCAGATCCTCAAGCGCTGATCTGTCCCAGGGCCTTTGCACATGCTAGGCCCTCTGCCTGAAATACCCCTCGCCCTACCACCTACATAACTCCTACAGAGCTCAGCCCCAGCCGGGCTCGGTGGCTCAGCCTGTAATCCCGCGCCTTTGGGAGGCTGAGGTGAGTGGATTGCCTGAGCCCGCGGGTTCGAGACCCGCCTGGGCAGCGAGACCTCATCTCTACAATAAATCAAAAAATCAGCTGGGCGTGGTAGCCCATGCCTGTAATTCCGGCTACTCGGAAGGCTGAGGTGGAAGGATCACCGGAGCCCAGCAGCTTGAGGCTGCGATGGCCGGAAGCGGCCACTGCACTCCAGTCTGGGCGACAGAGTGAGACTCCAACTCAAAACAAAACAAAAAAACAAAACAAAACAAAACAGAGCTCAGCCCAGAAGTCACTGCGTTCCCAAACTCCCACCCTCACCCAGAATAAGCC
>NW_007053697.1:0-755 GCF_000164805.1 Carlito syrichta
CACTACCAGACTTTAAACTTTACTATAAAGCTACAATCATCAAAACAGCTTGGTATTGGTACAGAAACAGGCATATAGACCAATGGAATAGAATTGAGATTCCAGAAGCAAAACCTCAATTTCTCAACAAACTCATCTTCGAAAAACCATCCACCACCCACCACTGGGGTTAGGAGAACCTATTCAGTATATGGTGCTGGGAAAACTGGCTGACCACATGCAGAAGATTCAAACAAGACCCCTATGTAATCCCATACACAAAAATTAACTCTAGATAGATCAGAGACCTAAATGTAAAACCTCAAACCATAAGAACTTCAGAAAATGCAGGACATACCCTTATGGAATTTGAAACTGGCATCCAATTCCTGAGCAAAAACCTAAATGCACGGATCATAAGAGATAAAATACAAAAGTGGGGCCTCATTAAACTGACAAGCTTCTGCAAAGCCAAATAAACCATCAAGAGAGCAGGGAGACAGCCAACAGACTGGGAAAACGTATTTGCCAACTCCATGTCTGACAAAGGCCTAACATCTAGGATCTACAAAGAACTCAAACGTGCTGAAAAGAAAAAAGCAACCCCATTACAAAGTGGGCAAAAAACAAGAACAGACCCTTCTCAAAAGAAGACTTACGAGTGGTCAACAGATACATGAAGAAATGTTCAACATTACTAGTGATAAAGGGAAATGAAAATTAAAACTACACTGAGATAACACCTAACTCCAGTAAAGAATGGCCATTAACAATAG
>NW_007053698.1:0-708 GCF_000164805.1 Carlito syrichta
GTGTGTAGCACTCATGTTACTCAGTGTGGCACAATTTGGGAGCTCTTTCCGACCAGTGAAGTATTGACATATCGCTGTGCTGCACCAAAATCATCCTGTACCTTGAGAATCATTAATGACACCATACACCAAGCAAGAATAAAACTCCTTGAAAATCAATAACAATGCAGCTAACTTTGAACACGGCATTTCCCAACCAGATACACACTTCCAACAATCAAGCGGAGCCTGTCAGCTCTTAACCGTTAAGGCCAACGAAAACAATGGCTTTTCATAGAAGACCGACAAGCGAATCAAAAATCTTTTAGAATGCAATAGGTGAAAAAATAAGGCTTTTTGTAAAATGACAGTGAATCGGTCATTTCACCCCGAGTGGAACAATAGAGTTCCACCTTTTTACACAGGAAACATTGTAATACAGCTCAGATAGGCATAGGCAGGCAGTGTAGTAAAATATACATTAAGCAGAGACAGGGAGAATCAGGTACTACAGAAAAAACAAAGCCAGTGTAATACTTAGTTCCCTATACAATGAAGTGCACTTTAGAAGAATGTCTCCGGTGGAAGACGCTTGTTTCCCGGAATCAAAAACAGAGGCGTTCACGCCTGGCCGTCAAAAGAAGGTGCAGAGTCGTTTTACTCGCCCTTATTCACCAGTGTAAAGAGAGAAACCTTTTCAGCATTCACTGGTGAATGAAGCATGCCTTG
>NW_007053699.1:0-3518 GCF_000164805.1 Carlito syrichta
CCTTCTCACACAGCACTTTCCAAGGGAGACGGACATTCAAAACAAGCACCACCAAGGCAGTCAGCTCTTTTCCGTCAATGCGTTTGGCAGAGCAATTGTGTATCCTCCCACACAAAAATTTGAAAGGGAGAAATATTTCAGAATGCACCCAGGGAATTCACCAAGTAATGCCTTCTTGCTCCACTGTGGGGTTCCCATCGCCCCCTGGGTGGCAGCGTAGAGCTGCACATGGGCAAAGCGTGTCCCATGAGAGAACTCTTAGTTCAAACAGAGGCGCTCTGCACAGCCGAAGTCCAAATGAGAAGAAAACCGCGAGACTCAGACTCATGTGTTGCAGCATGCACCAAGTGAGAATAACATAGATAGCCCCTAAAGAGCGCTGCACATTTTGAAAAGCTCCTTCCCCGGGAAGATGCACATGCACAACAAGCCTCACAGAGGCCGTCTACGCTTATTCAGCAAGGCCAACGCGAGAGTGACCGCATTTCCTAGCCTAGAGAAACGCCAAGGGGTAAAACGTTTCAGGGCTCAAACAGAAGGCAAGCACTGCTTTTCTACAAGTGAGTGTGTAGCACTCATTTCACTCAGTCTGACACCATTGACATGCTCATTCCTACATGTGAAGTATCGACATAACATGCTCGGCTATGCTCATTCAAGCCGTACCTTGAGAATCGTGTATTACACCGTACAGCACACAAGAATCAAACTACTGGAAAATACATCACAATGCAGTAAACATTTGACACAGCATTCCCCAAGCTGATGCACACTCACAGCCAGCAAGCCAAGCCTGTCAGCTCTTCCTCGTAAATGCCAACGGAAGAGCAATGGCTTTGGATAGGAGACGGACAGGTCAAATCAAAAACACTTTAGAATTCAGTAGGTGAACAAATCATGCTTTCCCAAAGATGACAGCGAACCGGTCATGTCGCTCAGTGTGGCACCATGGAGTTGTGCACTTTGTATACAGGAAACGTTGCATCAGCTCTGCTAGGCCTTTGCATTCAATGTAGGATAATACACGCTGAAAAACAGGGAGAATCAGGCGTCACGCCAAAGACCAAGCCACTATAATACTTGTTGCCCCCCCATTCAGTGACGTGCCGTTTGGAGGAATGTCTGCCATGGAAGACTGTTGTTTTCCGGAAAGCAAACAATGGCTCTCGGGCCTCGTTGGCAAATGAACCCGCAGAGCCATTGTATTCCGTGTGAGACGCCCGTGTCAAAAGAGAAAACTTTTCAGCATTCTCCGCTGAATGAAGCATGCTTGGCTACCCATGGCTGTGGAGATCTGGATCCAGTCAGTGCAGCAGCTGAAGTTGCACTCTGGTCACCAAATGCTCCCCGCCTAGTATAGTGCATATACAGGAGAGCTCTGAGAATCAGGGAGGAGAGCACGCACAAAGCCAGTGTATACAGACTGCCAATGAAGTGCAGTGCAGCGCAGGCTTCAATAGCGTGTCCCCAGGAAGACCCAGCTTCACCCCCAGTGTAACAGAGGCTCTCCGTGCTTACTCAGCAATGAAAACGGCACAGCCTTGGTAGTCCTTATTAGGTTTAAACGCCATAGGGAAAAACAACTTAGAATTCTCCCCATCCACACATAATGCTCTCCTGCTCGTGACTGTGGAGCACTTGTGTCACTCATTGCGGCACTATGTCTTGCAGATTTCTCTCCGTGAAACACGGAGGTTTCACGCTCGTACGCAAAGGCCCTCTATGGAAAGGAACACAAATCAAGGGGAAAGAGTGAGAATGAGGTATTACAGCAGGCGGCAATGAAGAATAATAGTCACAGCAAAGAGGTGACACTGCAGCACACATTGGGCACAGACTTAAGCCAGGAAGGTGCCCGTGCACCCCAGGCCTAAGAAAGGCCACTCCCACCAGCAATCCACAGTCTCATTGCTTTCCCTGACAGGAGAAGGTGTCAAGAAAGAGCAATTCAGAATTCCCCCGGGTCACACATAATGCCTTCCCACAAGTAACTGTGAATGTCTCAGTTCCCTCATTGTGGCACAGGGGAGATGAGCATTCCCGCATGGGAGAGGCTGACAAGCCGCACGCCAAAGCAGTCACCCTGTAGAGCGTAGATACACGAAAGGGAACAAGTGGGAAGGAGGAATGACAGCACGCACACTCAGTGCCAGAACCTCACAGTGCAGCACACTTCTCACACAGCACTTTCCAAGGGAGATGGACATTCAAAAACAAGCACCACCAAGGCAGTCAGCTCTTTTCCATCAATGCGTTTGGCAGAGCAATTGTGTATCCTCCCACACAAAAATTTGAAAGGGAGAAACATATCAGAATGCACCCAGGGAATTCACCAAGTAATGCCTTCTTGCTCCACTGTGGGGTTCCCATCGCCCCCTGGGTGGCAGCGTAGAGCTGCACATGGGCAAAGCGTGTCCCATGAGAGAACTCTTAGTTCAAACAGAGGCGCTCTGCACAGCCGAAGTCCAAATGAGAAGAAAACCGCGAGACTCAGACTCATGTGTTGCAGCATGCACCAAGTGAGAATAACATAGATAGCCCCTAAAGAGCGCTGCACATTTTGAAAAGCTCCTTCCCTGGGAAGATGCACATGCACAACAAGCCTCACAGAGGCCGTCTACGTTTATTCAGCAAGGCCAACGCGAGAGTGACTGCATTTCCTAGCCTAGAGAAACGCCAAGGGGTAAAACGTTTCAGGGCTCAAACAGAAGGCAAGCACTGCTTTTCTACAAGTGAGTGTGTAGCACTCATTTCACTCAGTCTGACACCATTGACATGCTCATTCTTACATGTGAAGTATCGACATAACATGCTCGGCTATGCTCATTCAAGCCGTACCTTGAGAATCGTGTATTACACCGTACAGCACACAAGAATCAAACACTGGAAAATACATCACAATGCAGTAACATTTGACACAGCATTCCCAAGCTGATGCACACTCACAGCCAGCAAGCCAAGCCTGTCAGCTCTTCCTCGTAAATGCCAACGGAAGAGCAATGGCTTTGGATAGGAGACGGACAGGTCAAATCAAAAACACTTTAGAATTCAGTAGGTGAACAAATCATGCTTTCCCAAAGATGACAGCGAACCGGTCATGTCGCTCAGTGTGGCACCATGGAGTTGTGCACTTTGTATACAGGAAACGTTGCATCAGCTCTGCTAGGCCTTTGCATTCAATGTAGGATAATACACGCTGAAAAACAGGGAGAATCAGGCGTCACGCCAAAGACCAAGCCACTATAATACTTGTTGCCCCCCCATTCAGTGACGTGCCGTTTGGAGGAATGTCTGCCATGGAAGACTGTTGTTTTCCGGAAAGCAAACAATGGCTCTCGGGCCTCGTTGGCAAATGAACCCGCAGAGCCATTGTATTCCGTGTGAGACGCCCGTGTCAAAAGAGAAAACTTTTCAGCATTCTCCGCTGAATGAAGCATGCTTGGCTACCCATGGCTGTGGAGATCTGGATCCAGTCAGTGCAGCAGCTGAAGTTGCACTCTGGTCACCAAGTGCTCCCC
>NW_007053700.1:0-617 GCF_000164805.1 Carlito syrichta
CTAAATCAAAAAATCAGCTGGGCGTGGTAGCGCATGCCTGTAATTCCGGCTACTTGGAAGGCTGAGGCGGAAGCATCGCCGGAGCCCAGCAGGTCGAGGCTGCGGTGGCCGGGAGCGGCCACTGCACTCCAGTCTGGGCAACAGAGTGAGACTCCAACTCAAAAAAAAAAAAAAAGACTTTGGGACATTTGGGATCATATGAGGTTTTAAGGCTCATTGTCTTTTCTTTCAAACCATTTAGTTTATTCTTCCTATTATTATTATTTTTAAATTGTGGGGTACAATGGCGATTTATTACATAAGCAGGTTGCATGCAGGTGAAGTTTAGGCCTCTAGCCGGCCCTCTCTCCCCCTAATAGTGGACCAGGTACCCAGTATGTTGCCACGTGTTCCCCCTTCCTTCTCCCCCCTTCCCTCCCTAGCAGTGTCCAGACCTTCCAATCCCACACTTGTGCTAGTGTGACCAGTAATCAGGGCCCACTTACGAGTGAGAACATGTGGAATTCAGGTCTTTGTTTTCTGTGATAGTTCACTTAGGATGATGGTCTCTGGCTGCATTCAAGTTCCTGCAAAGGCCGTCTTCTCCTTTATGAAAAAGCATATTCTCTTTATGGCTG
>NW_007053701.1:0-505 GCF_000164805.1 Carlito syrichta
CAGTCTGGGTGACAGAGTGAGACTCCAACTCAAAAAAAAAAAATCCAACAAAGAAAGAGAACTACAGGCCAATATCACTGATGAACATAGATATAAAAATACTCAACTAGAGTCTAGCAAACCAGATTCAATGAAGCATCTCAAAAATCATCCACCATGACCAAGTAGGCTATATCCCTGGGATGCAGGGCTGGTTCAACATCCACAAGACCATAAATGTAATTAAATATATCAACAGAAGTAAAAATAGAAATTACATAATTATATCATTAGATGCAAAAATAGCTTTTGATAAAATCTAGCATCACTTCTTGATTTAAACCCTTGAACACCAGATACATTAAGGCAACATAGGTCAAAATAGGAAGAGCCATCTATGATAAACCCACATCCAACATATTGCTAAATGGACAGAAATTGAAAGCATTTTCCCTGAAACTGGACCAAGATAAGGTGACAATCCTGGTCAACATAGTGTTGGAGTCCTAGCTAGAGCAATTAGACA
>NW_007053702.1:0-802 GCF_000164805.1 Carlito syrichta
GATTCCTCTTTTGTATCTTAAAGGTACTCCTCCCTCCCCATAACAATAAATATTATGCTCCTTGAAGTCTGATAAACACTTGAGATCAGGAGCTAGCATTTCCATGCTGAGAAGACCCCCAACTTCAGACGTGGGGGTTCCGAAGGATGCAAGCACGTGACAAGGTGTAGTAACAGTTCTTTCTCACTCTTCAAACTTGCCCATTTTCTTTTTTCATCTCAGTTTCTCCCCTATTTTAAATGTAAAACCTACCATTTCATAGAGATCCCAAACTTTTCAAAATCTTTACTTATTTTTTATTTTTTTGAGTTGGGGGTCTCACTCTGTTGCCCTGGTTAGATTGCGGTGGCACAATCACAGCCCACTGCAACCTTGATCTCCTGGGCCTGGGCAATCCTTCTGCCCTAACCTCCCAAGTAGCTGAAACTACAATCATGTGCTGCCGTGCTCAACTACTTTTTATTTATTTATTTATGTTTGAGAGATGAGATCTCAACTGTGTTACTTAGGCTGGTCTTGAACTCCTGGACTCAAACAGTCCTCCCACTTTGGTCTCCCAAAGTGCTGGGATTTTAGGTGTGCCCAGTCTCAAAATCTTTTTTTTTTAGATTAGAAAGCAGTTTATTTTAAAAGTAAGTTAGAGAGAGAGAGAGAGAAAGAAAAGATTCACCTCCCCAAGGGGTGTTTATTAAAGGGATAAAAGGGCTGTTTAGTAAATCTTTAGTAAAGGGATATGGCATTCTAAGCCATCAGATAACTTTCAAGATTAGAACATCATTTTTTTCTTTTGAAAGAGTGCAAA
>NW_007053703.1:0-545 GCF_000164805.1 Carlito syrichta
CTGCAGTGGCCATCAGCGTGCCACTGCACTCCAGCCTGGGCAACAGAGTGAGACTCTGACTAAAAAAAAAAAAAAAGCCCAGATCATGAATAAAATTAATGTATGTAAAGTGTTTGCAGCACAGTCCTTAGTAAATGCTCTGCCATGGTAGAAATGTGCCAGGTTCTCTCTTGACCCTGGGCTTCTGCATACACTGTTTGCCCCCACTCTTCCTCCCTCTTTGCCTAATTCAGCCTTTAAGTCTTAGTCTAGATGCCACCTCCACCAGACAGCCTTCCCTGATCTTTCTTCCACAAAGACTAGGCCATGTTCCCTCTTCTGTATTCCCATAGTGGCCTATGCTTTATGGGATGTTCGTCCATTCTCTTTGTCCACTAGGATTTGGGCTGTTTAAGGAAAAGGGCCAGGGCTTATTCTCCCTTATGGCCCCCCTGCCTGACCCTCTGGAAATACTTGTTGACTGTGGGACAGACCACACTGAGTTGAAGTCTGGGGAACTTTTTCAGGTATCCCTGTTTCTATTCGAGGCTCTGATTTCTGCGGTG
>NW_007053704.1:0-694 GCF_000164805.1 Carlito syrichta
GGTAGTTAGCTAGTTAACTAATGGGTTAAGTCAGCTGATTGAGTCAGCTAGCTATCTAGACAGCAAACGGTTTGAGTCAGCTGCTTGAGTAGGTTAGCTAGATAGTTAGCTAACTAGTTAAGTCAGCTGGATGAGTCAGCTAGCTAGCTAGTTAGCCAAAGAGATAAGTCAACTGGTTAATTCAGCTAGCTAGCTCGTTAGCTAACAAATTAAGTCAGATGGTTAAGTCAGCTAGCTAGCACATTAGATAACGAGTAAGCTAACTAGTTAGCTAGCTGGTTAAGTCAGCTAGCTAGCTAGGGAGCTAACTATTTAAGTCAGTTTTTTAGACAGGTAGTTAGCTGGCTAGCTTACTATTTAAATCAGCTGGCTAGCTAGGTAGTTAGTTAGTTAGTTAACTATTAAATCAGCTGGCTAGTTAGGTAGCTAGCTAGTTAAGTCAGCTAATTAAGTCAGCTGGTTAGCCAGCTGGCTAGCTAGGTAGTGAGCTAGTAAAATCAGTTGGCTAGGCAGCTGGCTAGCTGGTTATATCAGCTAGTTAAGAGAGCTGGGTAGCTAACAGGCAAGGTAGGTAGCTAGCTAGTTAAGTCAGCTAGATAGCTACCTTCCTAGCTAGTGATGTCAGCGAGTTAAATCAGCTGGATAGCCAACTGGTTAGCTGGGGAAATCATCTATTTTAGTCATCTGTCTAACC
>NW_007053705.1:0-604 GCF_000164805.1 Carlito syrichta
AACTGCTGGGCTCTGGTAATTCTTCTGCCTTAACCTTCAAGTAGCCGGAATTACAGGCATGTGCCACCACGCCCGGCTGATTTTTTAATTTATTGTACAGATGAGGTCTCGCTGCCCAGGCGGGTCTTGAATCCACGGGCTCAGGCAATCCACTCACCTCAGCCTCCCAAAGGCGCGAGATTACAGGCTGAGCCACCGAGCCCAGCTTAGTTAATTTTTTGATTTATTGTACAGACAAAGTCTCACCAAGTTGCCCAGGCTGGTCTTAAACCCCTGGGCTCAGGTAGTAATCTTGCCTCAGCCTTCCAAAATGCTGGGATTACCGGTGTGAACCACAGCACATAGCAACATATTAATTTTCATTGTTAAACTTTGTGAATTGTGAGTTTTATCTTGTTGGACCTCTGAACTTTTGAATTTCTGTAAATATTCTTGAACTTTGTTCTGGGGTTTGGTTAAGTGACCAATAAACCTTTTGATCCTTCTGGGTGTTGCTTTCAGTCTTTATTCAACAGGCTGGTAGCAGCATTTATCTAGCCTGAGTATTTCTGACACTTCTGTGTATTCAGTGTCCCCTGACCTTAAGCTTTCAGAGTTTGGCTGG
>NW_007053706.1:0-1509 GCF_000164805.1 Carlito syrichta
AGAGACGGTTGCTGAGGCGGAGAGGGAGACTTGTGACTGGCAACTGACAGGTCCCTGACCCATATGGAACTCTTCCCCCCAGGTGAGGGACCTCTCAGTGTGGTATCCATCTGGCACCCTCCATCCCTCAGGCTGAGGCACTAGGGTCCAATCACCTTTTTTCCTGAAGGTTTCTTCTTGTTCATCTGTTTGCTTCTCTCCTGGGCACTAATAGGAGAGAGGAGAGGAATCTCAGAACTCCTCCTCCCAAGAAGCCTAACTCCACTGCACATTCGCCAGTGGGCACAGGACCCAGAGGGTTCTAAGCCTCATCCAATCGGGGATAAATGATTCCAGAATGAGAGTATACACAGCAGGTGCAAAGTGCTACCTGCCAGATTGTTTGTGTATGATGCTCCCTCTTCCTGCCTTTGATAGAATCTGCACACACAGTGGAGTGCAGTGTGCTGAACCATTTTGGGTTCAGACTGCTGCTTGATTCCTAAATTGAATTCTTTTTGCTAAAATAAACTTAAATTTGTGCTAAATTTAATGTGTGTAAAGTTTTTATTTTAACTGATTAGTGTGAGAAATACGATCTGAAGTAATAATAGAACTCTCATCATCCTCCGGGGTATGGGGTGACCATGCATAGTTGCCGACAGGGCCTATCGATCTCTCACAGCAGTTTTGGGTCCTGGGTAAGTTTTCATTCACATTTTGAAGCTCCAAGAATTTTATGTTTTGAGCTCTGTGAGTTTGGACATTTTCTAAACAAATCTAGACTGTGTCAGAAGTTTCTGAAATAGTAAATAGAACCAAATAAGATATTTAAAATAAATGTGTTGTCCTTTGACAGTTCTGGCAAAACAAATTCCCAAGAGGCCCTGAGGAATGCAGAAAAGGGCTAGCTGACCCCTTTGAGAGAGTGTCTTCCTTCTGAGGTTTGCGAGTAAGCTCTTCTAAGACAAAGCTGCTATTTTTGTATTGAGTCCTCATACACTTGGCTTTAGAATCCAGGGTTTTTTGCTGTGAGAGGGTGTGTGACCTTGGGGTTGGTGTTGAGAATCATTTGTGCCATGATCAGTTGTGCTGTGAGATGGCAGGTGACCTTGAGGTAGGTCCCTAGGGCCAGTTTTCCAGTGGGAGTGTGCGTGACCTTGGGGAGAGTCCTGATGGTCATTTATGCCATAAAAGGGTGTGTGACTTTGGTGTGTGTCCCAAGGGTCAGTTGTGTTGGAGAGAGTAAATGACTCTGGGGAGGGTCCTGAGGGTCACTGTGCTGTGGGATGGTGCATTACCTTGTGATGGGTTCCTAGGGTCAATTGTATTGGAGAGGTCAAATGACCTCTGGGTTGGACTCCGTGATCAGTTATTTATGGCACATGCATGCTGCTAAAGTGTCTCGAGTTATTCAATATATTATTTTCATACAAGCAAGATAATCATACACATTAATAATTTATGTAAACTTTTAAGTTTTCTTTAAAATGTTTAGCAGTGCTATTAAGTATAAAGAGCTTAAACATT
>NW_007053707.1:0-542 GCF_000164805.1 Carlito syrichta
GCTATATAGCTATTTGGGTATGTGAGTTTTCCAAGACATTCGGAGAAAAAATTGAATTGCAGAATGTTGAATAAGGTAGATGAACGGATACGTAGATGGCTGGCCGGCTGAACGGATGGATGGATGAATGGATTAGATGGATAATAAATAGATAAAGACTGGCTGACTGGATGTTTGATAGGTAGCTAGGTAGGTAGGCAGGCAGACAGGCTGATGTTAGATCGATCGATCGATTGATAGATGGATAGAGAGATAGAAAGAATGATAGATAAAATGGATAGGTAGATGATAGATAGATACATACATACATAGACAGGATGGATAGACAGATGAACAGATGGATAGATAATAGATCTGATGGATAGGTAGTTAATAGGTAATAAATAGATCCATATTAGTAGGTCTTCTTTAATACCACATGTCAAGTAGCAAGTAGCATCTCTCCTGCTCCCATCATCTTGGTTTAATTTTTTTTTTTTTTTTTTTGCTGGGACTTTACCACTGCCTGAATTCAGCTGTCTACATACTTTATGATTTGGCTG
>NW_007053708.1:0-741 GCF_000164805.1 Carlito syrichta
AGCTCCAAAACATGCAACTTACTTCATTTGTTTATTCTACATTTTTAACTTTAAAAATGTTTATAATTAAGAATTATGTATAGAAATGTTCATTGTCGGTGACCTGCACTGACCAGAGGGAGGGTTAGGACCGCACCGGTGAATCAGAGACGGAGAGAAGAAAACTATTCGGAGGCAGCTCTTCTGGGTTCAGCCTGGCCAAGACCGAAGCCGATTTTATTCAAACCTTTTCCAACTTATATACCATTTTCTATACCCTCCAGCAATGTGATAATCACTCACTGGGGGCGTACAAGTTTCGTGCTTTACAAACTATGCATCACAAGACCACCACGAGATCTGCAATTTCCAAGCAAACAATTCAAATTCCATGATGCCTGCCGTGCTTACATCAAGGTCACAGGTGCACAATTTCAATACAAATCGTTCAAAGTGTTTTCCATAATGTTCAACGAATCATTCATATTATACTCTTTGCTCTATACCCTGATTAATACAAAAAACTTTCCTGAGTTAACTCTAGGTTCAATCCAAGTTCACTGATTCCCAATATTTTTAACAATTAATATTATCAACTTAACACTATACTATTAACCTATTACAATTTAACATAACGCCTTATAACTCAGTTAAAACTTATTCTTAAACTACAAAACTTTACTATAATTCATGTTTCATATGTCTAAACTTAATTTTCATATGATCTAGTTATTGGACTTAATACTATGCTATATCCTATTA
>NW_007053709.1:0-830 GCF_000164805.1 Carlito syrichta
CCATATATGCACCCAACATAGGCGCGCCAACATTCATAAAGCAACTTCTAGGAAAACTAAAGAAAGACATTGACTCTAACACCGTAATAACTGGGGACTTTAATACACCACTCACAACCTTAGACAGATCATCAGGACAAAAAATCAGCAAGGAGATCCGGAACCTCAATGAGACTCTGGACCAAATGGACTTAATTGATACCTATAGAACACTCCATCCAAAGACCACAGAATACACATTCTACTCATCACCACATGGAACATATTCTAAGATCGACCACATAATTGGACACAAATCAAGTATAAGCAAATTTAAAAGGACTGAAATTCTGCCATGCATCTTTTCGGACCACAGTGGAATAAAAATAAACATTGACACCAACAAAGTCCCCCCAAAACCCACAAAGACATGGACACTAAACAGCATGATGCTAAATAACTCCTGGGTCAATGATGACATCAAAATAGAGATCAAAAGATACCTGGAAACAAATGAAAATAAAGAAACATCTTACCAAAATCTCTGGGATGCCTTAAAAGCTGTAATAAGAGGGGAATTTATATCCCTACAAACACACATGAGGAAAATGGAAGGAACAGAAATTGACAACCTAACAAGCCACCTAAAGAAGCTGGAAAAGCAAGACCACAAAAACCCTAATTTCAGCAGAAGAATCCAGATCACCAAAATAAAAGCCCAAATCCAGGACGTAGAAGACAAAAAGATAATACAAAAATCAATGAAACAAAAGCTGGTTCTTCGAAGGGTAAACAAGATTGATGGTCCCTAGCTAGACGGACCAAGAAAAAAATGAGAAAAAAAACCAATA
>NW_007053710.1:0-697 GCF_000164805.1 Carlito syrichta
CCTAAACGATCTAAAAATCGACCCTGCCATCCTCCTACTGGGAACATACCAGGAAGAACGAAATCCCTCTCTCCAAGAGATATTTGCACATGTATGTTTATCGCCACATTGTTCGCAGTAGCAAGAACATGGAGCCAACCATCATGCCCATCTAAAGAGGACTGGATTCAAAATATGTGGTACGTAGGAACAATGCCATATTATGCAGTCACAACGAGAACAAACTCACGAAGTTCACGGAAACCTGGATGGAGTTAGAGTCTATACTACTGGGTGACCTTTCAGGGAAGCAGAAACTGAGTATCACATGTACTCACTCATAAGTGGACCTTGAACAACCATCATAATAACGACAACAAAAAAGATTTTCAGAGTTGGGAGATGCAGGGGAGGGGGAGGGCCAGGACTTGCAGTAGTTGGTTTGTGCCCGGGGTGCCGGGACGTTCGGGGACAGGCCTGAACAACAAGGGTTCCTGTAAAATGAATATTAATATATTTCACCCTGAATTGTACCATACTTCTTTCAAATTACAAATGAAGAAGAAAACGTTTATACCAGATCCCTGAATCCATGGCCAGTCATTAGAAAGGAATTCTTGTTTCTATAGCCTTAATCACTTTTTTCCACACTGAAATAAAAACACATACCCTTATTTTATTGAAATGTGCTTAGATAACATATCCTATTGCTGATTTT
>NW_007053711.1:0-588 GCF_000164805.1 Carlito syrichta
GGAACCGTGGAAAAGAGATTTCTTCCCTTTTATTAGCAAGAGGCCATGCAGTTTCCTGTATATGAGGATTGCTATTACACACATATATGCCTCGAATCCCTGATTCTTCTTTAGCCATCAGCAAGATGCCCTGTAGATTTTTAGGACTGAGAACTCATAATACCCAGATTCATTATTTTTAGCAACAGCCGTGCAGTCACCTGTATATGAGTACTCCTGTTCACAGATACATGCGTCGAAAGCTTCATTCTTGTTTAGATCATAGGAAGACGTCGTATACTTTTTTGGAGATTGAGAAAACATGTCACCCACATTCTTCATTCTATCGTAGTAAATGTCAGTGGTTTTGTCTGTATATGAGGATTTCATTTCCCTAGTTTATGCTTCAAAAACCCAAATTCGTTTTTAGCCCTTAGCAACAAACCCTGAAGTTTCATTTGGAAGGTGTCCACGTGTAAACCATATTCCTTATTCTCCTTTAGCAATAGAGAGTGCAGTTTCCTGTATATGAGGACTCCCATTATCCAGATTCCTACTCCCAAAACCTGAATGGTGGTTATCTCTTAGCAAGACGGTCTGTAGGTTTTT
>NW_007053711.1:1097-2935 GCF_000164805.1 Carlito syrichta
AAACCATATCAAGAGACTTTGTAGATTTAGGCGATAGAGAACTCCAAGAACCAGATTCCCTTTTCGTATTGAGCATGATGCCCTGAATTTCCCTGTCTATGTGGATTCCAAAACTCTGTGTACAAAAATGCAGATGCCCAGATGTTTACTAGGGACGAGGAATCCATGGATTCTGGTTACATTTTAATAATACCTAGTAAATATTTGGCAACTACAAAACATTTGGCCCCTCTACAAATAAAGTACAAACGGAAATATAAGTATTACCATGTTCATTTTAAGACCAAAGTTACATCCAAATACGGCAATATGTCACTTTTTTTCCGGTAGTATGGCCTTAATTTTCCCGATGAACTTAATGGATTTGTACTACCAGATAAACTATTACAACTCTCAGGAGGACCAGAATGTTGATGGAGTCCTGAAATGACTGATTCATAATACCCACAAGCCAAATATCTCTGAGACATGAGATGAGCTCGAAGCCTTGATTCTTGTTTATACCGCAGCAAGACACCATGATAATTTTTCGGATTCTGGACTTGTGTATCACAGATTACTTATTCTTCTTTACCGAGGGGCCATGTAATGTTCTGTATATGAGTACTCCCTTTCCTGAGAATCCTGCTTGGAAACCATGATTCTTGTTTTGCCATTAGCAAGATGTCATGTAGTTATCTTGACGGAGGAACCATGTAAAAGAGGTTTCTTAGTTCTCCTTAGCTAGAGATCATTTAGATTCTGCATATGAGGACTGCTATTACCTATTCCAGCTTCTAAACCCTGATTCTTGTTTAGCCCACAGCAGATGGCCTGTTGATTTTACAGACTGAGGAGAGCTATTACCCGATTCTTTTTCTTCCTTGGCAAGGGGCTGTGTATATTGCTATATATTAGGACTCTCATTAGATACATCCTGCTTCGAAACTCTGATTTTATTTAGAACATTCCAAGATGCTCTTTAGATTTTTGGGATTGAGGACCCGAGAAACGCAGATTCCTTATTCTTACTTAGCAATAGGCAGTGAAGTTTCCTTTATGTGAGAATTCCCATTACCCAGATTCCTACTTCAACAACCTGATTCGTGGGTTCATCTTAGGAAGACGGCCTGTGGTTTTTGGGATTGAGGACTCATTTAATGAAGATTCTTTATACTTCCTTAGCAATATGACGTTTAGTTTCCTGTATCTGTCGACCTCCATTACCCAACTTCCTGCTTCACTCTGCAGGATTCCAAGACAGTTCCTGGTGACCGAGAATTCCAGTTTTTGTATATCAAGGGAAAGACTTCCATAGTGTTCTTTGGGAACTTGAATTCAAGATTCCTGGTTCCCCTACACAAGACCTCCCCAAAATGTGCAATATTCCAAACCCAACACCCCAATTCCTACCTGCCCAGTCACAAGAATTTTCTATACTCTGAGGTCACCTGAATCGAAGAATTTTGTACCAATATACCTTTTGATTCTGGGGAATATGATTATGATCGTAGATGGTCCCAGGAAAAAAAATGATTTCTGTGGCCAAATCCTTGATTACAACTAACAAGAGGACCAGAAAGATCCTGAGGTTCTGTAATGACAGATTTAGCGTACCCACGGAGCAAGTAGCTCTGAAAATGTAGGGACCCAGATGCCCACATCCCTGATTAAAACTTATCAAGAGGCCCTGTATATTCCGTAAAATGAGAACTCCTAGAACCAAATTTCCTTTTCATTCTCAGTAAGATACCCTGATTTTTCCTGTCGATTTGAATCCAAATTCAGTATCACAAACGACAGATGCCCAGAAGTTTCCTAGGTTCGTGGATTCCATGATTCCTGGTTACCATTTAAAA
>NW_007053711.1:3599-5665 GCF_000164805.1 Carlito syrichta
CAAGAGTCGTGCAGTTACCTTTCTATGAGTGCTGCTGTACACAGATACATGCGTCAAAAGCTGTATTCTTTTTTAGATCTTAGCAAGACGCCGTATACTTTTTTGGAGATTGAAAAAACATGTCACCCACATTCCTTATACTTTCGTAAGAAATGTCAGTGCATTTGCCTGTATATGAGCATTTAATTTCCCTAGTTTATGCTTCAAAAATCCAAATTCGTGTTTAACACTGAGCAAGAAATCCTGAAGTTTATTGGGATGAAGGACACGTGTAAACCAGATTCCTTATTCTCCTTTAGCAATAGGAAGTGCAGTTTCCTGTATATGAGGACTCCCATTTTCCAGATTCCTACTCCCAAACCTGAATGGTGGTTATCTCTTAGCAAACGGTCTGTAGGTTTTTGGGACGGAGGCCTCGTTTAACCAAGATTCCTTATTCTTCTGTAGCAACAGGTCGTATAGTGTTCTCTATATGAGGACTCCCATTATTGAAATTCCTGCTTCATTCTCAGCAAGTCTTCAAGATATTTGTGGTGACCTAGAATTTCAGTTGTTTGGATATCAAATGAACGTCTCCCATAAAGTTCTTGAGGAATTGGAACCCAAGATTCCTGGTCCCTTTTCAATAGACACACTAAAAAATTGGCGACATAAAAGCCCTGATTGCTGATTAAACCTTATCTAGAGACTTTGTAGATTTAGGCGATAGAGAACTCCAAGAACCCGATTTCCTTTCCGTTCTCAGCAAGATGCCCTGAATTTCCCTGTCCATTTGGATTCCAAAACTCTTTGTACAAAATGCAGATGCCCAGATGTTTCCTAGGTATGTGGAATCCATGGATCCTGGTTACATTTTAATAATACCTACTACATATTTGGCAACTGCAAAATCCTCGGCCCCTCTTCAAATAAGTCCAAACGGAAATTTGAGGATTACCAAGTTCATCTTAAGACTATAGTTCCATTTTAATACGGCAATATGATCGTTTTTTCCGGTAGTCTGGCCTTAATTTTCCCAAGGAACTTAAGGGATTTGTACTACCAGATACCCGATTACAACTCTCAAGAGGACCAGAATGTTGCTGGAGTCCTGAAATGACTGATTCATAATAGCCATAAGCCAAATATCTCTGAAACATGAGACGAGCTCGAAGCCTTGATTCTTGTTTATACTGCAGTAAGACACCCTGAGAATTTTTCGGATTCTGGACTTGTGTATCACAGATTCCTAATTCTTCTTTACCAAGGGGCCATGTAATGTCCTGTATATGAGGACCCCCTTTCCCCAGAATTCTGTTTGGAAACCCTGATTCTTGTTTTGCCATTAACACGATGTCAAGTAGATATTGTGATGGAGGAACCATGTAAAAGATGTTTCTTAGTTCTCCTTATCTAGAGATCATATAGATTCTGCATATGAGGACTGCTATTACCTATGTTCCATCTTCTAAACCCTGATTTTGTTTAGCCCACAGCAAATAGCCTGTAGATTTTAAGGACTGAGGACTTCTATAACCCCGATTTTTTTTTCTTCCGTGGCAAGGGGCTGTGTATTTTCATGTATATTAGGACTCTCATTAAATGCATCCTGATTCGAAACTCTGATTCTTTTAGAACTTTCCAAGATGCGCTGTAGATTTTCGGGATTGAGGACTTGTGTAACCCAGATTCCGTATTCTTTCTTAACAAAATGTCAAGTAGTTTCCTGTAAATAAGGACTCCATTTTCCTGATTCATGCTCGAAAACACAATGATTCGTGTTTAGTCCATAGCAAGATGACCTTAACCTTTTTTGGGATTGAGGACCTAAGTAACGCAGATTCCTTATTCTTACTTAACAATAGGCAGTGAAGTTTTCTGTATGCGAGGACTCCCCTTACCCAGATACCTACTTCAAAAATCTGATTCATGGTTACCACTTAGGAAGACGGCCTGTAGTTTTGGGACTGAAGACTCATATAAGGATGATTACTTATGCTTCCTTACCTGTGTGTCTTGTAATTTCCCGTATATGACGACCTCCATTACCCAGTTTCCTGCTTCACTCTGCTTGATGCTGAGACAGT
>NW_007053712.1:0-1440 GCF_000164805.1 Carlito syrichta
TTGGTCTCATGTCAACGTATAATACATGAGAGTCGAAGAATCTGTGGTCACCAACACTTTTCTTTTTGAGTTGGAGTCTCACTCTGTCACCCAGACTGGAGTGCAGCGGCCGCTCCCGGCCACCGCAGCCTCTAACTGCTGGGCTCTGGCAACCCTTCCGCCTCAGCCTTCCAAGTAGTTGGAGTTACAGGCATGCACTACCAACCACACCTGGCTGATTTTTGGATGTATCGTAGAGATGAGGTCTTCTGCCTAGGCGGGTCTCGAACCCGCAGGCTCAGGCGCTCACAAACTTATTATTATAATGAAGCAAGTGTCGCGATCGGGCACTTGTCTTCAATGAATTCTACTCTGGGAATAAGTGTGCCTGTTGCAGCTGATTCAAATCTTTTCATTTGCTCTTCTTCTGCCCCTCATGAGGCTGACATTTGCGAGTACAGAGGCAAGCAAGCTTCTCTGTGAAATGACTCACTGCTATTGAACTCTGATCACCCTTTTATATTTACAAAGTTTTGCGAGTCACATTTCAAATGGGAAAAATATCAAGAATGGAATTTAATTGTTAATTTATTCGTGGTGGTTGCAGGCAATGGCTCCCCAGTCATGAAAGGTGTGTGAACCCGGGTGCTCCTCAAAGCTGGGCTAGGTCAGTCTCAGTCTCAGCTAATCAAAAAAGGACTTTTTGGGGAATCATTTCTTCACTGCTCCCCGTACCTTACATGTCTTTTATCTTTGCATGCATTTAATTAAAGTGTCTCCAACTCCACTCCCTGCACAAACGTCTAAAATTTTTCATCAGACAGCTTACACATTCGTATTCAGTACTATCTGAAGAAGGCAATATGATGTACTGCCAGCCTTCACAAAACTGGTCGTCACTTTCTATCTGTGTCTCTGAACAAGTAAGCGGTCTTTTATTTTCTATTTTTATTTTTATAGGAGTCTCACTCTGTTACCCAGGGCGGATGAGGTATAGTGGCACACTCATGGCCACCACCTCCTCAACATGCTGTGCTCAGGCCATCCTTGTATCTAAGCCTTCCAGGTAGCTGGAACCACAGGCATGCGCCACCCTACCCAGCTAATTTTTAAAAAAAACTTACAGTAGTGACGAGGTCTCGCTGAGTTACCAAGGCTGGTCTCGAACCAATGGAATCACGCAATCCTCTCACCTCCACCCCCCAAAGTACTGGGAGCAATTACAGGTGTAAGCCACTGCACCCGGTGTGAGTAGCCTTTGTAATACTGCATCCGGGTTCTGGCTGCAACACCCTCCTGCAATGCTTTGCTCCTTTTCCTAGGAAGGATTCAAGCTTTTTGGCTATATTGACTTCGACTTACACCCTTTCGATAGCAAAACCTTGTCTTTACAAAAAATAAAATAAATAAATATTCAGGCATGGGGTGGTACATGCCTGTAGTCCCAGATACTTGGGAGGG
>NW_007053713.1:0-580 GCF_000164805.1 Carlito syrichta
GGCTGAGCCACCAAGACCGGCCTGCCTTTAAAAAAAAAAAAAAAAAAAAAAACATAACCTGTTTCTCCCTCTCATACCTTTCTGCGACATTGTAATTTTTTTTTGAGTTGTAATCTCACTCTGTCCCCCAGACTGGAGTGGGGTGGCCACTTCTGGCCACCGCAGCCTCGACCCTCTGGGTGCTACCACATCTGGCTAATTTTGTGATTTAATGTAGAGATGAGGTTTCGCCAAGTTGCCCAGGCAGGTCTCAAACCCACAGGCTCAGGCAATCTACTCACCTCAGCCTCCCAAGGCATGGGATTACATGCTGAGCCACCGAGTCAGGCATCTGTGACATATTCTTATGAAAAATTTACATATCCAGAAAAGCCGAGGAAATTGAGCAGCGAACCCCTTTCTGCCCACTTACAGATTCTGCCATTAATCATTCCCCAGACTTCTCCTGCGTTTTTTAAAGTCAACATCTAAAATTTTTTTCTTCCTGGGTATAAATATTTGCGGAGGTTCCAGGAGGTAAATATTGATACTTTGAAAGGAATTGTTGCCCAAGTCTTGAGTTCCTTTCTGCTGCATAAGC
>NW_007053714.1:0-492 GCF_000164805.1 Carlito syrichta
AATTTTTTTAAGCTTCTTCCTCTTCTTCCTCCTCCTTCCTCTTCCTTGCTAAATCCCTGCATATCAGTAGCACTGTAACTGGCGGAACACAGTATAGAGGCTTCCCTGGAGTTGTCCATGCAAGAACATTAGCAAAAGGTGAAAAGAGCCAGGTAGGGAGGGCATGACAGGGTGTCTAGCTGAATACCAGGAGAGACACAGGTACCAGGAATGGGCGGAGGTATTGGCTTGGTTATAGCCGAGAGGTCCTAGTTCCCAGAGCTGGGACACAGGGTCAGGGCAGGGCCAGTCGGAGGCTTATCTGCTGCTGAACCACCAGTCTGGGCTCTTTGGAGCCCTGGGAGGAATGGCAAGGGCAGGGCTAGGACATGACTGTTTACCTAGGTCAAAATGCTCTGAGAAGGTTCAGTTGTGCCACGCTCTGTGGCCAATCATTTCCAGAGTCACCTGGGGCTGTGACATCGTGGTGAGGAATGAGGGGACATTCTGCAT
>NW_007053715.1:0-332 GCF_000164805.1 Carlito syrichta
GAGAGCAACAGAATGGAATGGAATCGAATGGAATGGAATCGAATGGAATGGAGTATAGCGGAAGGAAATGGAATGAAATGGAGAGTAACGGAATGGAATGAAATGGAGAATAACGGAGTGGAATGGAATGGAATAGAATATAATGGAATGGAATGGAGAGTAACGGTATGGAATGGAATGGAATGGACAGTAACGGAGGGTAAAGGAATGGAATGCAAAGAAGAGTAACTAAATGAAATTAAGTGGAATGGAGTGGAAATGAATGAAATGGAGAGTAGTGGAATGGAATGGAATGGAGTGTAATGGAATGGAATGGAAAGTAATGGATTGGA
>NW_007053716.1:0-762 GCF_000164805.1 Carlito syrichta
ATCAATTTTAATCAATTATTAAATAATGAAAACAGAAAACATTTTAAATACAAACACTGACCTTGTTTCTTTTAACCCTTCTTTCTGAAATACTTCCAATATCTGCTTTGTTGTCACTGATAAGTTGTGGTATTTCACTAGTGCCTAAAAAATAGGCATAAGTATCCTAGATTATTGCATGGAAGCATACAAAATGAAAATGCATGTGAATCATGCAATTTTTTTTAGTTTTACTGGAGAAAGGGCTTTTATGTCAATATATGATCATATCACATAGCTAAGGGGTCCAAAGGGAAAGTGCAGTTTGGATGGAAAGGTCATTTTAATTGGCTATTTCTGCAACATAATGGGGCCATTCTTCAAAAAAAGTCACAAAGGCGTATACACCAAAACAGAAATGTGAAACCTAAAGACACCAAGTTTATATATATATATATATATATAATTTCCTTTATGTAAAAAGTTACTCACATTTCATGGTTAAAGAACAAGTTTTTAGGCTGTGAAAACGGTTCCTTGGTTTCCAGTCCTTGGAAACATAAAGACTGGATGCTATCAATAGCAGAGAACAGAGGGCTGAGCACAAACAGCCTCACTGGATTAATAGCAAAAATCTTGAAGGAAGCATACAGGAGCCCCAGTAACTCACTACAATGTTTTCCAGTTCAGTTTGGTTTCCTTTCCTTTGCCATTTCCAATGAGTTTCAAGTAAACCCTTTCCTCTTCCCACTTGGCCCAATCTCAGTTCCTTGAGCTCAGTTC
>NW_007053717.1:0-767 GCF_000164805.1 Carlito syrichta
GACCTTATTAGAAAAGAAATGTCTTGGCTTCTGCACTAAATAACCAGAAAAAGAAGAGCAAATAAACCCAAAAGTAAGCTAAAGAAGGAAATGATAAAAATCAGAGTGTAAATCAATACATGAACAACAGAGAGAATTAATGAATCCAGAAGCAAGTCTTTGGTAAGATCAATCGAATTGATAAACATAGCCATACTGATCAGAAGAGTCAAGATGCAACTCACTAATATCAGGAATGAGAGAAGGGATGTCATACATAGATATATAGCTATATATATAGAGAGAGATGTAGATATACAATATATCTGATGTATAATATATACCTGATACATTAGATAGATAGGTAGGTAGGTAGATAGATAGAAAGATAGATAGATAGATAGATAGATAGATAGATAGATAGATAGATAAATAGACAGATAGATAGACAGACCAACCTTGGATATATACTTTTTAAAATTTGAATTTATTCTCTAAACTTTCCCACAAAGAAAACTACAGTCCCAGATACCTTCCTGGGTAAATTCTACCTAAACACGAAGGAAGGTATAATACCAATTCTGCACAAATTCGTCCAGAAAATTCCATATGACCCCGCAATCTCCCTGCTGGGAATATACCCGGAAGAACTCAAATCACTCTATAAAAAAGATACCTGCACACGTACGTTTATCGCGGCATTGTTCACAATAGCAAGAACGTGGAACCAACCGTGCTGCCCATCTAAAGAGGACTGAATTTAAAAATATGGTACATATACACGATGG
>NW_007053718.1:0-702 GCF_000164805.1 Carlito syrichta
CCCAGAGGCTACTGCATTCGCCGGCTCCTGGCCCTTTCCTCTGTCATCGAAGCCAGGAAGGGCAGGACAATCTGTATCACCTCACTTCCTGGTGGCCTCCCCTCTGACTCCCTTTTCCACTCTTAAGGACCCTGCGATGACATGGGACCCACCAGGATAGTCCAGTGGTCTCCTATGATAGGGTCAGCTGATTGGAAAGCTTCATTCCATATGAAACTTTAATTCCTGCTTGCCAGGGACAGTTACTGGTTCCTGGGATTAGGACGTGGGCGGCTTTGAGAGGTCACTATTCTTTGCAACACACACAAACACACACACACCACTCATGCTCACTCTCACATATGCCTTTTTGAAAAATTAAGAGCAAACACTTGGACAAGTCTACTTTGAGTTTTGTGGGCCCAGAGCCTTTGACAATAAATGGGGACTTCTGACCCACCTGACAGAGCCAATACTGCCCACTACCATCTGCAACCATTCTTTATAAGGATACAAACTACCACAATGATCAGAAAGACATGCCCCTGTCTCCTGCACTTTCTGTTTGGTCCTTCAAATCTCAGGCCCTGAAAGGGATGGAAAGTGTCCAAGGTCTCCATCAAAATGCATTGGAGCCAACGGGAAACAAATCTGAGGAGCCCGACCTCTGTAGTGGTACCAAGAATCCAGACTCTGGCACCACAGGAGCTATGCTTGATGCTG
>NW_007053719.1:0-646 GCF_000164805.1 Carlito syrichta
TCTAGGTCTGACAAAGGCTTACATCCTGGATCTACAAGGAACTGAAACGTACTGAAAAGAAGAAAACAAACAACCCCATTATAAAATGGAAAAAGACATGAACAGACACTTCACAAAAGAAGACATTCGAGCAGCCAACAAACACATGAAGAAATGCTCAACCTCACTAATCATCAGGGAGATGCAAATCAAAACCACACTGAGATACCACCTAACTCCAGTCAGAATGGCAATTATCAACAACTCAAAAAATAACAGCTGCTGGAGAGGGTGTGGTGAAAAGGGAACACTTCTACACTGCTGGTGGGAGTGTAAACTAGTGCAACCTCTGTGGAAAGCAGTGTGGCGATTCCTAAAAACTCTAAAAATTGACCTTCCATATGACCCTGCAATCCCCCTACTGGGAATATACCCTGAAGAACACAAATCACTCTATAAAAAAGATACCTGCACACGTATGTTTATCGCAGCGTTGTTCACAATAGCAAGAACCTGGAAACAACCATGCTGCCCATCAAAAGAGGACTGGATTAAAAAAATGTGGTACATATACACGATGGAATACTACGCAGCCATAAAAAAGAACAAAATCATGAATTTCGCAGCAACCTGGATGGAACTAGAGTCTATAATACTGAGTGACCTC
>NW_007053720.1:0-1289 GCF_000164805.1 Carlito syrichta
ATGCCCCCATTGTCAAGTGATTTGAGACTCAGTACTGTTTTATTAACCTACACAGGAGTTCAAACGCCAACTGAAGTTCTATTGCAGAATACTGTAAGATAATAATGGAGACACTTGGACTTGAATATGTTGTATCCTTTGTTCTTGTGCCAGCATGAGCTCCATTGAGCCCTTTGATACCAGTACACAGAAGAGGGTGTAAGATCTAGGCAATAAGCCTGATCCAATGAAGTCTGCTCTTGAGAGCAGTGCCCAGGAAAGGAGGAACCTGGAGCCATACCAGATTGACAGTCAGTCACCAAGGTGTCATGGAGCAAGTTCCGAGGAAGGGCCACGGCCAGAAAGATAAGCAGGAGACAGTTACTGAAGGATGCAACTTCTGAAAACAAACTCCAATGTGTTACAGAATTGGAATTTGTAGATCACACACAAATATAACATTAGAAAAGAGCAATGGGCAGAATGAAATGAAGAGGTCAAGCTACTTGTGGGTTGGAGGTCAGGTTGTCAATTTGTTGTGGTCAATGAGTAGTGTTCAGGCCAGGGCACAAGGTACAGAGAAATTTGAACAGTTATTTACTGGAGTGGAACTATGGCCTTAATACTGTGTTACAGAACCCTGTTAGTTGTTAATGATGAATGTTTAATTGCCTTAATGGTGGACAGTCAATGTCTAAGAAAACCAGAATTTGAAAGTCAAATTTGCAAAGTATAAATTATATTCAGATGAAACAAATGCAGTAATATACATAAAAATTGTTGTAATCTGTGCCAGGTAACAGCAGTTATTTCAATCTACCCTGTACAAATGTGGAGATGGAGGTAATCTAATTTAAGGAAAATCAAAACAACATAGATATATGCTTCATCTTTTTCTTTCTGACCTGCCTTCTTCCTCCCATGTTTTTAAAATACTTTTCCCTTTTTGTAAAATTATGTACTCAAAAGTGAACAATTTAAAAGTGAATTCAAAAGTAAACAAACATAGTTTAGCAGGAGCTTATGAAATGTGCCTTTTTGTGTGGAAGAGAGAGGCTCAAATGTAGAAGTCACATATCCTCTGTCCTATGAAGTGGGCTATGACTTTGCTAGGAGGATGTGGATAGAATTAAGGGTTACCATTTCAGCCTCTCTTTCATCAGGATCCCTTGCTGTTTGTGGTGATTTTACTCCTTGCCTTTTCTCTTGGTATTGGCACCAGGAACACATCTCCAACCTCTTTTTATAACATTTAGTAGTCTTAACAATCCTCCCTTGCTCCAGTGGATACCTTCTTCATCTTGCTATTC
>NW_007053721.1:0-758 GCF_000164805.1 Carlito syrichta
CAGGATGTTAAGCCTTTGTCAGACCTAGAGTTGGCAAATACTTTTTCCCAGTCTGTAGGCTGTCTCCCTGCTCTCTTGATGGTTTCTTTGGCTTTGCAGAAGCTTGTCAGTTTAATAAGGTCCCATTTGTCTATCTTCTCTCTTAAGTCCTGTGGGTTTCGGGTTTTGTACAGGAATTGGATGCCAGTTCCGATTTCCATGAGAGTATTTCCTTCCTTTTCTAAGGTTCTTATGGTTTGAGGTTTTACATTTAGGTCTCTGATCCATTTGGAGTTAACCTTTGTGCATGGGGATAGATAGGGGTCCTGTTTCAATCTTCTGCATGTGGTCAGCAAATTTTCCCAGCACCATTTACTGAATAGGTTCTCCTCTCCCCATTGGTAGGTGGTGGGGGCTTTGTCGAAGATGAGTTGGTTGAGAAATTGAGGTTTTGCTTCTGGAATCTCAATTCTGTTCCATTGATCTATATGCCTGTTCCTGTACCAATACCAAGCTGTTTTGATGATTGTTGCTTTATAGTAAAGTTTGAAATCTGGTATTGTGATACCACCTGCTTTGTTTTTTTTTGCTGAGGATTGTTCTGGCTTTTCTTGGATGTTTGTGTTTCCATCTGAAATTCCTGTGTTGTTTTTCTACGTCTGAGAAGAATGTTGTTGGTAATTTAATGGGTATTGCATTGAGTTTGTAGATTGCCTTAGGTAAGATGGACATCTTCACAATGTTGATTCTTCCGATCCATGAGCATGGAATATTTTTCC
>NW_007053722.1:0-418 GCF_000164805.1 Carlito syrichta
GTGCCTGTGGTTGCAGTGTTTACTATGATATTAAAATACTACTAATAATAGGGAAAGCATTACAAAATAGAGTATTTTTTCTCTTCTTCTTCTCTTTCTCCTCCTCATCTTTCTTCTTCTTCTTCTCCTTCTCCTCCTCCTCCTCCTCCTCCTCCTCCTCCTCCTCCTCCTCCTTCTTCTTCTTTCATGATTCTCATTTGGATTAGAGTCAAGTTCTATTTTGAAATAACTCCAAGAACATTTCTATATGTTATTTTCACTTTGAAAAAAAGTCAGATTTGCTTCAGCCTCAAAGAGCATGTCTATGTAAAATCAAATGGATGTGGCAGCGAGCTGTACTCTTTTTCTATTGGTAAAGGGTTAAAAATTCTAATTGGCAGAAGACCAGAACCAGAGTGACAATATGTAAATTATCCAT
>NW_007053723.1:0-544 GCF_000164805.1 Carlito syrichta
TTTTTTTTTTTTTTTGAGATGGAGTCTCACTCTGTCACCCAGACTGGAGTGCAGTGGCCACTTCCGGTCACTGCAGCCTCGACCTACTGGGCTCCGGTGATCCTTCCACCTCAGCCTTCCAAGTAGCTGGAACTACAGGCGCACGCTACCACACCTAGCTAATTTCTGATTTATTGTAGAGATGAGGTCTCGTCAAGTTGCCCAGGTGGGTCTCGAACCCGCAGGCTAAGGCAATCCACTCACCTCAGTCTCCCAAAGTGCTGGGATTATAGGCTGAGCCACCGAGCCCGGTGACACTGGTTTTCAAATGTCAAACCAACCTTGCATTCCTGGGATAAATCCCATTTGGTCATTGTAGTTTATCATTTTCATGTTATCGAGTTTAATTTGCTAAAACTTTGTAATGAATTTTGCAACTAAGTTCATGAGGGATACTGGTCAATAATTTCCTTTTCTTGCAATATTTGTCTAGTTTTGGTATCAGATTAATGCCAGTGTCACAGAATGAGTTAATACACAGTCCTTCTGGCTAGGCATGGTGGTT
>NW_007053724.1:0-748 GCF_000164805.1 Carlito syrichta
ATGGTAAGGTTCCTGAAGCAGTGTTACCTTTCATGGTCCATCAGCTCCTTTGAAAAACACTATGAGTTAATAAAATCTTTTGATAAGAACAAGGAGTAATTTTCCAAACAGGAAATTTAATTCTTATTAATATGCAATAAATAATCAAAGCCACAAGTAATCTTGTCCATCAAAGAAAAAAAAGTAATTTTCCGGCTAATCAACTGTTCCTAAAGTGTTAATATCAATATTCCATTCTTATTTGTTTTCATTTTCTTTTGCCATGCATTAGAATTTATTAGCAGATAAGTTGTAGAGACAAGAGTGTATGAAAAATTTAGAGGCAAAGCCAAAATTTGAGAGATTAAAAACTTTTATCTGTTAACTCTTATAAATAAACAATAACTTCTTTTTAAAAATTAACTTTTTCTGAGAGTTTGAAAAAAGATTGTCAATGTTTGTTGGCAGTGTAAAACTCTGGTCAGCTTACAGAACACAAGTGTTCTGTGTTAGTATAATCCGAGAACTGATGCGGAAGTGTTATCGCTAATGTATTTTTGTCATGCAAATAGAGTCAAGGAGGATTAAATATATAGTAAATTGTTTATTGTTTAATCTATTTTGGATAAATTAAGCGTGGAGTTAAAGAAAATTCTCAAACTGATCTCTGACGCTTATAGAGGACTAAGTATATCTTTCCAGTCACCAGATTAAAAGTGCCCCACTAATTCATAGGTGACAGTTAGATATGCTTATGACATCAGTCTTT
>NW_007053725.1:0-678 GCF_000164805.1 Carlito syrichta
TCAATGTTTATTTTTATTCCACTGTGGTCCGAGAAGGTGTTTGGTAGAATTTCAGTCCTTTTAAATTTGCTTATGCTTGATTTATGGCCGAGTATGTGGTCAATCTTAGAATATGTTCCATGTGGTGATGAGTAGAATGTGTATTCTGTGGTCTTTGGATGGAGTGTTCTGTAGGTATCAATTAAGTCCATTTGGTCCAAAGTTACATTGAGGTTCCGGATCTCCTTGCTGATTTTTTGTCCTGATGATCTGTCTAGGGTTGTGAGTGGGGTATTGAAGTCCCCAGTTATGATAGTGTTAGAGCCAATATCTTTCTTTAGTTTTCCAAGAAGCTGCTTTATGAAAGTTGGCGCACCTATGTTGGGTGCATATATATTTAGAATAGATATTTCTTGTTGATGGATTGAGCCTTTTATCATTATGTAGTGGCCTTCTGTATCTTTTTTGATTTTTAATAGTTTGAAGGGTATTTTGTCTGAAATTAAGATGGCTACTCCTCCTTTCTTTTGTATTCCGTTCGCTTGGAAGTTTGTTTCCCATCCTCTTACTTTGAGTCTGTGGATGTCCTTTCTAGTGAGGTGAGTCTCTTGAAGGCAATAGATTGTTGCCTGATGATATTTTATCCATTTTGCCAATCTATGTCTTTTCAGTGGTGCATTTAGTCCGTTCAACATTTAG
>NW_007053725.1:847-25966 GCF_000164805.1 Carlito syrichta
GAGATGAGGGAAGTTTTCTGAATGATTTCATGAAATGTTTGTTCCAGTGTGGCTTCGGTTTCTCTTTCTGCCTCAGGAAGCCCAATTATTCTTAGGTTTGGTCTCTTGAAGTGATCATTCATCTCTTGCAGGTTTTGTTCTGTCTTTTTGAGCTTCTTTTCTATGCTTTTGACAGTTTCGGTTAGTTCTGTGTTTTGGTCTTCGAGCTCTGAGATTCGTTCTTCGGCTTGGCTGATTCTGCTTTCCATGCTTATTAGTCTGTTGTTCATTTCCATCACAGTATTCTTTACTGCTGTCATTTCTGACAACAACTCCTTCCTATTTTCCTCTTGTCTCTCCTCAATTTTTTTAATTCTCTCCATTAATGTCTTGATGTCTGGGTTTGTTGCATGTAGCCAGTCATTCTGGGGACTCTTCATTGTCTGTGTTCCAGAATCTGTTTTCTCATTGTCTGATCTCCCAGGGGTCTGTGTAAGACCTATATTCTTCTTTTGGTTTTTCTTCATTTGTGCGGTTTTTCCCCCCTCCTTACGTTTTCCTTCCCTCCACGTCACCGTCTTCTTTAATTCTGTTATTCAGGGGTAAAGGGATTGGTTTTACTTCTGTTTGTTCAATCTCCTATTCTTTATGTACGTCCTCTTACTTTGTTCAATTCTGAAGTTGCACTGTAGGTTGGAGGTGGTCCTTTTTGCAGCTTTGAGATGTACTTAAGGGGAGAGCTGTGATTCAAAATCTGTCTGCAGGTCCTGGTATTCGCTGACAGGCGTGTGGATAATGTGGAACCCACTTCCCACTGCCCTGGAATCTTTCCAGGGCAGTGGGGCTGTAGGTTACTCCCTGAAATAAAATGTGGTTAGCAGAGGGGAGAGAATGGAGCAGATAGTGGGTTGAAAAGGGGAGTGGAGAGATAGAGGAGTAAAGGGGGAAACAAACAAGTGTGCCAACAAATAGAGAGAGAGGCCTATACTGAAACAGATAAAAACAATAGACCACAGCTACAGTCGAACCAACTCTCATACAAACAAAAATAAAACATATAGTGATACTAACATACCAGCTATCCAACCACCTTATTAGTGTGCTGTTCCTCTATACAAAGACATGGTTCACAGACAGAATAAAAGAGAAGAAAAGGAAAAGGAAAAGAGAAAAAAGGGAACAATACAGTAGGAATAGAATTAAGTCATTAAACTAATAGAATCAATGAAGCACACTCTGAGACATTTCGTTTAAGTCCAATGTCCTTTCAGGTCTGATTTCTCGTTTTCTTTTCAAGCTGGTAAATTAGTTTGCAGTTAGGGTCAGTTCCCCTGATCTGCTGTGAAGGACAGTCAGATTAACCTCGGTTCAGAAGTTTGGTCTATGTCTTATCAAGCTTGTCTCTCCCGTTTCGGTGTTGTTACCCTGAATCGCCAGCAGGTGGTGCTATCTCGTCTGCTCGCCCCAGAGGGGGTGGGGCCGGACCGGAACAAGATGGCTGCCTGCCTCCGAGCAGGCAACCAGATCCCCACGCCAGGCGGACAGGACAGTCTCGGACGCAGGAGCGGTGGCAGCGATCCCAGCAGATCTTCCCTGAAGCGGTTTGGTGTGGATCTCCTCCGGCTGGGTTGTGATGAGCTACCCGTGCCAGAGGCCGTGGCGGTGGCGGCGGCGGCGACGGCGGGAGCGCTGGTGGGGGGAGGGGCGGCGGCAGCGGCGGGAGAGTGCAATGCAGTAAAATTGTCCAGTCGTTGCGATGTTCCAGTGATAGCGATGGCCGAGCTCTGTCTGAAGACTGCAATGCTGGGGTCCCCAACCTCCCGGGACGAGAGTCAGAGACCCACTGCAGATCTCCCTTGCAGAGGGCTTCAGACACCGGGTTGCCCGGTCGCCATCTTCTCTGTTTGCCTCTTATTTGCCTCCTATGAGGGGGAGGGGGGCTTGTAATACACTTGGAATTTGTTACTGCAGATCAAACAGTCAACCAAAGTTTTTATCTGGACGTTTTGAGAAGATTGAGTCACGATTTGTGAAAGAAATGTCCCGAGTTGTAGCAAATAGGTGACTGGTTCTTCCACCATGACAATGCACCTGCCCAAACTGCACTGAGCATTCAGCAGTTTTTGACCAAAACCTGCATGCATGATCCCCATGCCCTACCCTCCCTATTCACCCGATTTCACCCACAGAGCACCTTTTTTTGTTTGATTCCCAGATTTTAAGAGTCCTCAAAGGGAAATATTTGCTGGTGTAAAAGAGGTGAAACAAAAAATGGCAGAAGCACTAAAAGGCATCAAAATGGACAAGTTCAAAAAATGTTTTGAGCAGTGGAAAAGCATCTCGATAGGTGTATTGCATCATACAGAGAGTACTTTGAAAGTGACTGAAGTTTAAGCAAGTAAGAAAAATACACGATTCTTTATAAATAAATTCTGGGGTTTTGGGGACCCTCCCTTGTATATGTCCATAGATTTACAAAAACAAAAAGTATTCTGCCCCACCTTTCTACCGGGGAGAACACAGGTTAACTACTGAAGATGACTCTGAACCCTTATCAATCTAAAGATTGTAACAGAGCTTTACCAACTAGCCTTTAGCTGCAATTTATTTGCTTTTTCACAAATTGCTGCTCCTAGACTTAAAGTCCTCTTTTCCTTTGTCTTGTCACTTCTCTCAGAATTTACTGTTCTTTGTTAAAGATGTCATGTAAAGTGTAATTTTAAGCCACCTTTTTGAGATCTACTCATTCCCTGGGTGTCTTCCATGTATATATGAAATACACGTGTTAATAAGCTTCTGTTTGTTTTTCTCTTGTTAATCTTTTGTTACAGGAGTCCTTTCCAATTATGAACCCATGGAGACTATTATTTCTTTACACTATACTATATTATTTTAATACTAATAGCCTTATAGTATATTTTAAAATCTTATAGGGAAAGTTGTTCTTCTGTTTCAAAAGCATATTGAAGATATATGTATTCATATATAGAATATTTTTGTCTTTCATGAGGATTTTAGAATCAGCTTTTCAAGTTCCCTAAAAATATCCTGTTTAAATTTGTATTGAGATTACATTGAGTTTATAGATGACTTGGGGGAACATTGACAACTTAAAAAAATGTTTTTTTCCCTAATTTATTCTAATATTTTATAATGTTCATTTAATTTCTATAGGTCTTATAAATTTCTGTTAGATTTATTACTAGGCTTGTTTGTTTACTTACTGGTTGTTAGTTTGAATAGAATCCTTTTTTCAAGACCTTTAAAAATAAATGGATTATTGAAGCTGGGCTCAGTGGCTCAGCCTGTAATCCCGCGCCTTGGGAGGCTGAGGTGAGTGGATTGCCTGAGCCCGCGGGTTTGAGACCCACCTGGGCAACTTGGTGAGACCTCATCTCTACAATAAATCAAAAAAAAAAAAAAAGAAAATTAGCCTGGTGTGGAAGCGTGCGCCTGTAGTTCCAGCTACTTGGAAGGCTGAGGCAGAAGGATCACTGGATCCCAGCAGGCGAGGCTGTGGTGGCCAGGGTGGCCACTGCACTCCAGTCTGGGTGACACAGTGAGACTCCAACTCAAAAAAAATATATATATATAGATTATTGCTAGCATATAAGATATTTTTGGTTTGTTTATATTCTACAAATGTACTGGTCTTTTATTAATTTGAATAGCTTTCAGTTAATTGGATTGTGTAATATTATTTTGTATAAATAATTACAATTTCCTCTCATATTTCTTGTTGTCATCTTAATGCATTGGACAAGAGCTCCAGGAAATATTGCATAACCACCTGCATCCTTGGTTTCTGACTTTAATAAGAGTTATTTTAACACATACTTTAAGTATAATTTTTTTTTCTGTTTCTGGTAGGTATATTTTACCTTAAGAAAGTTTTATTTTTATTTATAGTATATATATATTTTATTTTTAAAAGTTTTAAATTTTATCAAATATTTTTTAGAGGAATTTGAGATGATCACAATTTTTTCATGTAATCTGTTAATCTTGTGAATTACATTAACACACTTCATAATAATGAGTTCTCATAATTCTGGAATAAAGTCTGCTTTTTCAAGGTATATATTCAATAACTATTGTTGATTCATTTTCTAATATTTCACATAGAAATGTTTATAGTTATGCTCATTAGTGAGAATTATCTATAGTTGCATGCTTGTGTGTTTGTGTGCTATTTTCACCCAATTATGGTGTTAGAAATAGAATAGATTAGCAAAATGAGTTGAGAAATTTCCTATTTATGTTTGGAAAGAGTGTAAATATCATAAAATTGATCTATTTATCAAACAATTTATAAAACTTGCCCCAAATCTGGTGATTTTAATGTCTTTTAATTAAGGTTAAATTTGTGACTGTGAATTTGATAATTTCTTTTTCCTTAAAAATTATCCATTTTATTTAGATTTTCAAATTTACTTCTATAAAATTTTACATAGCATTATCTTATAATTCAAATATTTTCTTATATATCTCTTTGTAATTTTGTCTTTTTAATTTTTGATATTCTTATTTATGTTTTTCTTCTTTTTTATCACTAGAACTGGCAAATGTTTATTATTTTGAAAGGATCAACTTTTGAATTTTCTTGATCATGTATATTCTTCTATGTTTTCCATTCCATTCGTTTTTTTCTTACTTTATATTTCTTTATACCTTCTTTCTACCTCTGTTGATATTTACTTTGTTGCTCTGTTTCTAGTTTGTGAGTTTTGTGCTAGTTGATTAATTCTCTAACATATAGAAATTTGAAAATAATATTTATTTTTTGTGGCGCATAACATTATTTTTTCAGTCTATTTAGATAAACTTTAATTATGTTTTTCAAATACTTTTCAGTATTATTTTTGTCTGTAGAGTTTGTCAGTCTCTGAGAGAAGTAGATCTAGTTCTATGATTGCTATAGTTTGAAAGTGTTCCCTAAAAAGCATGTGTTGGAAACTTAATCCTCAATCCAACAGTGTTAGGAAGTGGGGTCTAATGGCAGACGTTTAGGTCATGAAGGAGCCATCTTTAATGTCAATTATAGAAGCACTTGAGGCTGTGAGTTTAATCTCTTGCTCTCTCATACACACTCTCTTGCCTTTCCATCCTAGAACGACTCAGGAAGTTTCTTGCTAGATGCAGTCCCTTTATTTTTAAATTTCCAGCCTCCAGAATCATGAGCCAAATAAACTTATTTATTGTAAATTATCCAGCGCAGGTCTTCTGTTAGAGCAGCACAAAAAAACGACTAAGACAATGATTATAATTTTGCATTTTTATTGTTTTCTCAAGTATTTATGTAGACATTTTATTGAAAAGTTGGTGGAAGTTGTGATAGAATATCCAGATACTTAATAGCCAGATGCTATTAAAAACTCTATTTGGTGAGGCACTTCTTAACAAATCCACAAACACTGCTGTTTTACCTAGAAGATGTTTTACTAAATCATGACAATTCTTTAGATTTAATAAATCACAATAGGCCAAGCGTTCTTTAAGTGTCTGGTTTCTCTCCAATCTTGGAGAGCTGGAGCCACCCTTTTTCTCTGATCTACTTTCTAAATAAACTTTATTTTCTAATCAATCAATCAATCAATCAATCACGATTTATTTTCCTAATTAATATTTAGTAACTATTATATTGAAATTGTGGTGTGACAAACACTTCTATTTTATGGCAGTTCTTGTATAAAGATTACCTACTATTTCTCAATAGTATGAATACTATGAAATAGAAACTTGGATGGAATTTAACATGAAATCCTTGTTTCTCTCTCAAAATCACTACTTCATCACATTGTTTCCTATGTGAAACTCTATATTTATGATAGAAATCGGTTTGGAAAGGAGAAAAGCATATATAATTTTGACATTTTTTGTTAAGACAAAGAATATAATATGAAAAATACAAAATTAGATAAAGAATTCTTCACATGAAGAAATCATAGCAAAATACAGATTTTAAAATCTGATAAAAACAACAAATACTACCATTTTTTTTTTTTTTTTAGTTGGTGTCTCACTCTGTCACCCAGGCTGGAGTGCAGTGGCACGCTCCTTGTCACCGCAGCCTCGACTTGCTGGGCTTCAGCGATCCTTCCACCTCAGCCTTCCAAGTAGCCGGAATCACAGGTACGCGCTACCATGCCTGGGTAGTTTTTAAAAAAATTTATTGTAGAGATGAGGTCTCGCCAAGTTGGCCAGGCAGGTCTTAAACCCGTGGGCTCAGGCCATCCACTCACCTCGGCCTCGCAAAGTGCTGGGATTATAGGCTGAGCCACCGAGCCTGGCCTATTTTGTAATATTTTTATAGCAACAATAGAAAAAGAAATTAAATTGTCTCTTTATCATGGTTGATAACAATGAATTGTTATTATTGTTACTGATTGTTTAGGAAAGCTTCTTTCAGCTTCACAATTAATTATTGTCATATCATACCTTTCTAGGAGCTGTCACAGATGTGCTTTCTATTTGTAGTACAGTGTTGTCCCCTACACGTTAAACCCAGTGATTTCATGTATTCTTTTAAGGAAGTTGGATATGCATGAGATAGCAGGAACCTTTCAAGGTATTGGCATGGGCGTCAGAAGACATTGTTTGAATCCAGCACTACTATTTACTGGATGTACTGTTGGTTATTTACTTGTGTCAGTAAGATTGGACTCTTAAATGCTTCCAAGCCAGCTTGTTAAAAAAATTAAATGAACTTTTAATTTTAAAATACTGTGACCTACAGTTTCAAACCACTTTTTAATGTGTTATCTCATTTAATCCCCTTAATATTGTGAGATGAGAATTTTGAGATTTAAAGCGTTACGAGTATCTCACCTAAAGGGACAGTACATGTGGGCTGTGGCTCTATGCTGAAGGGGCATCTGTGTTAACAGCATTTATACAACAGACATTACTGAGGGGAGAGAGGCAGTAGCAATAATTAGAAGACAATTAGGTAACAAATAGAAGCGAGTTTCTTTTTAAAATCCCCTTTCTTTTTGTCAATCCACTATAATGGAACCAACTTCTCTTTATGAGTTTAACCAGTTTCCTTGATAGTATAATTTTCTGTCTAGATTTAAAGAGCCTAATAAAGTCTTTAGGGAACAGCCAACCCATTCTCTTAGACTGACTCTCTTTGGGCACAGCAGAACACTGAGGGACTGAGCTGACCTTTTGAAGATCAGTGACCTTTGAGCATAAAAAGGTGCTTTTGCAACTGACCATGGCACATCTGTCTTTTAATACAATAATGTTCTCTTGACAGACTTACTGTAACTAACTGGGGAAGGAAAATTAGTTTGAAAGTAGGAGAATATATTGTTAGAATAAATCATCACCTACAGGGAGGGAATGGTGGATGTCCTCTCTGTTACCTAAAATGATACTAAACACTAATAGAATACTGACAAGGGAGAAAAAAGAGAAAAGTTGGCATAGTCATTTGTTCCAATTTGAAAAATATTTTTCTATCATGAAAAGAAATCTTCATGCTAAGATATCTTTACTGTCAGCAGTGCAGCATAGTAGATTGAACAAGACAGGAGTAAATCACTACATGACATTGAGCAAAGTGTTACAACTGTTGGAAACCTTTGTTTTCTTATTAGTAAAGTGAGGATGATTGCAAGTTTGTGGGGTTGTTGCTGTTAGCATGGAAAGTATGTACAAAGAGTCTAGTATACTATCTGGTATATTGTATTCTTGTCACAATGTTATTTATGTTATTATTAAGATGAACTTGGAGAGCTTCTTCCTTGTTAAAAATAAATATATAAAAGGGTCCCATGGTAATTTCAATGGACAAAGAGAAAAAAGCAACGCACAGGTTTATCTGATAGAATAAGAGGCCTTTGGGACTGAGAAAACAATGATATAATAAATTGGTATTAAGCAGCTATTTATGTATAACATAGTATGCTGATTAATTTTATGTATCAATTTGGTTACACTACAGTATTCAGATATTTGGTTAAACATCAGTCTGGATATTGCTGGGAAGGTACTTTTAGAAGAGATTAATATTTAAATTAGTAGATTTGAGTAAAGCAGATTACTCTCCATTAGTTGAAGACTGACCAAATCTGAAGAAGGATTTCTGCCTTTGGACTCAAGCTGCAATATCCACTGTTCTGGGTCTCTGGCCTGCTGGCCTGTCCTGCACATTTTGGACTTGTCAGCCCCTCCAGTTGCATGTGCTAATTCCTTAGAATAAATACTCCCCATCATTCCCTCTCCTTTCCATTCTATTGGTTTTGTTTCCCTGGAGAACTCTGACCAATAATATTGATAAATATTAATAAATATTATTGATAAATCTAAATATTGATTAGTGGTTCCTTTCAAGTTTATGTAGGGTTGGTGTCCTGTCTCCCTTTCTTTGACTTATTTTTCTTCCTTTCTTTATTTTTTTTGAGTTGGAGTCTCTCACTCTGTCGCCCAGGCTGGAATGCAGTGGCACGCTCACAGCAACTGTAGCCTCCACCTGCTGGGCTCATGTGATCCTTCTGCCTCAGCCTTCCAAGTAGTTGGAACTATGGGCATGTGCCACATGCCCGATTTATTTTTTGATTTATTGTAGAGATGAGGTCTCACCATGTTGCCTGGTCTGGTCTTGAACCCATGGACTCAGGCAATCCTCTCACCTTGGCCTCCCAAAGTGCTGGGATTATAAGTATGAGCCATCATGTCTGGCCTATTTTTCTTCTTTATACCCTCATTTTGATTTTCAGGTTTTTGGGTGGCAGATATTTAACACCTTTGCTCTGTATTTGACCTCTAGTTTTGGATGATCAATAAAAGTTAAAAAAAGAAGGGAAAATAGTGGTCAATTTGTAACTGTTTACAAAATATACATGTATATGTTATTTAATACACCTACCTTCTGCAATAATTAAAATTATCCCTGTTTTAGAAATGAAAGAGTAACAATTAATACAACACAGAGAGTTTATTGAGCTCATTCTGTGCTAAACATGTCACAGGGGGTTGTCTTACTCTATTTTCTGCTACTATAACAGAATACCAAAGACTTGGTAATTTGTATAGAACAGAAATTTACTCTCATAGTCCTGGAGGCTGTGAAGTCCAAGATAAAGATGCTGGCAGGCTAGGGCCTGGTCTTTCTGCTTCCAAGATGGTGCCTCACAAGGCAGATGAGCAGGAGAGAGTGAACTCACTTCTGTAAATCCTTTTAATAATGGCGTTAACCCATGCATGAAGTTGGAGTCCTCATGAACTAAATACCTCCCATTAGGCCCCACCTCCTCTCCCAACACTGTTGGATTGGGGATTAAGGTTCCAACACATGAATTTGGAGGAGATAGGAGCATTCAAATCACAGCAGAGGTTATCTCATGTAAGCCTCACAGTAACACATGGCATGGGGACTCATTACTCCCAATTTAAGATGAGCACACTAAGGAATGCATAAGATAAAGAGCTAGGCTAGAACTTGAACTTAGGTCAACTGACTCCAAAGAAGTCTGTGCTTTTTTCTCCTTTGAAGAGAGGTGGCTTTTTCATTGTTTTCACGCCAGGTAGACAAGACACATCTCCAAGACTTTTTGTGGCATAGTTCTTGGCTAGTGTCATATTTCTGGAACTCAGTTAAAAGTCTGGTACTCAATTAGAACAGAGATCAGATGACTCTAGGCTGCAAACCAGTGCCCTATCCCTCCTGAGTTAGATTCTCATTTATGGTTATTAATATTGAAAGGGATAAAATGTATCTTTATATCTGCCATCAATTTTCCTCTGCCTTCACAGTGAAACTGCAGGACAACTGCTGGGGGAAAATTCAAGGCACTAAACTGAAGAAAGAGAGAAAGCAGAAAATTAGAAAACTTAAAAACTGCAAGACTCAGAGAGCTTCTTATCCTTCTTCAATTGACAGATAAAGAAACTGAGGCAGGGAGTTAAGTCACCCATTCAAGATACATTAGGTTGGAGCATCTAAAATTTAACATGTACAGGAAATCAATTTAATCTTAAGTGCAGATTCTGATTCTGTAGGACTGAGGTAGAGCCTGGAAGTCGGCCTAACAAGCTCCCAGGTGAAGCTGCCGCTCCTAGTTTGGAGAATGAAGCAGTATGACAGGCAGGAGGGTAGAAGAGGAAGGAGAGAGCCAGGTGCTGTGGTTTGAATGTGTCTCCCAAAGTTCATGTGTTGGAAACTCAGTCTTCGATGCGACACTATTGAGACGTAGGACCTTTAAGAGTTGATTAGGCCTTGAGGGCTCTGCCCTGATAAGTGGATGACTGTTTTTGTGAGAGTTTGGATTTATTATACAAGTGAATTTGGCTCTCTTTTGTGCTTTCTTGTCATGTGATGCCTTCTGCCATGTTATGACATAGCAAGAAGGCCTTCACCAAATGTGGACCCTTGATATTGAACCTCCCATCCTCTCTAAACATGAGCCAGATAAATCCATTCATTATAAATTACCTGATTTGCATGAAGTGGACTAAGACACAAGGTTTCAATAGGACCTATAATGGGAAATGGGACAGTCTTATCTGTAGAAGTGTTTATTAATACTCAGATATTCTCTCAAAAACACTAATTTGTTGATGATAATATTATTTGGTAGAATATGAAATCATGTCATCATCAACTGAAATTGAAAATGATATTAAAATTATGTCATGAGGGCTAAAAATTTTAACAGGCTAGAACAATATACTGATTTTTAATATGTTTAAAGTTAAACAGAATGAATATCTAAAAAACTCACTGTACCAATATAGGATAGGGAAGATACAATGTAATAGCTGCCTGTGTGAAAAAAGTTAATTTCTTAGAAGTTTTTTGAGTCAATAACATGATGTGGTTGTATTAACAGAAGCATAGTTTGTGGAGAAAGGGAGATGATAGCTTCCTCCCAAATTGCACAAGTCATAACATGCCCAGAGGGTGTGCTCTGGGTGTTTCACCTTAAAAGGGATATTAAAAACCTGAAACACATCTGGATGAGAGTGTCTGAGGACATCTGGAATGATGCATTTGAGGAATAGTTGAAGAAATTGGGCATTTAACCTAAAGATTAAGATAACATACAGCATAATGCAAGGACTGACCCAGATATTTGAAGGGACATCGTGTGTATGCTATGATCAGGCTTCTTCTGTGAGATTTCTAAATGTGAACTAGAAAGTTTAGAAGTGGAAACTAAGGACAGATTCCTGCATACTCTAAGACACTTGTGGAGAGACTGCGGAAGAGAACTGGACTTGGAGTTGAGTTCCAGCAACGTGACATTGAGTAAATCACTTAGCCACTCTGAGTCTCAGGCTTCCCATTTGTGAAATGGGGGAAGAAAAACTGTATCCCTCCCAGGTCATTTAAGAAGTCAGTGAGATAATATGTGAAAACACACGGTCAACTGTGGCAAAAAGTGCTGATTCAATCAATTTTGAAAACAACATCAGAAAACTAGAGCAGTCTAGCCACAAAATGGGCTAACTGAGGAAGCAGTAAGTTCCCTGTCATTAGAGGCATGCAAGTCAAGGGCAGTTAACCTCTTGGGAATTGGGGGTGAGAACCTTGCACAGGTTTTACTGCCAGACAGGAAGTTGATGTGCAATGAACATGATTTATAGGATCCCTTCCAATTTTTATGAGTCGGTGCAGACTGGCATCACCATCTCTTTCCCTGGCTATTAAAAATGCAGATGGAAAAATTGCCTCATTTAACTGTAATGCTATTCACCTCTCAACCCAAGATAGGGAGGCAGAAATGGACTTTATTTTGAGCATTTCATTCCCAACCCCCTACTGGAACCACCTTCCTTTGAATTCTAAAATTTCCATTTTATGAAGCTATCAAGGGCATATTTTTCTTCAAAGATGGTACCATACACAGTGGCTTCCTTTGTGGTCTGATTTCGGAGGGTAAAGGGAGACATTCGCGCCAAATTATTTTTCCCATGGGTCCGGTCACACATCTTGAAATTCCTCTATTATTGTTATTCCTTTGTGTAGAGCTATCAAAATGCAAATGTTATCTAGGATGACTAATGCCTCAAGCCATTATCAGTCCTTAACATCTTGGCCAGACTTAGTCTGGGCATTAGTGTCACTATGGTGCTCATGAAAATGTACTGCTTAGTTCTCCTGCTGTGGGGAGCATTGCTGGCTGATACTCCCAGTTGTTAGGACTCTGGATCCTTCATCAAGTCTGCACCCAGGCCACATTTCCTGTGGACTACTCCCAGCCAGTGACTGACCATGTTGGTGTGTGAATGCAGGTCCATTCTTGAGAGAGGTATAGACCACCAACACTTCAGACGTTCAACATGCAACTGACTCACAGCTTCCCCATCAGCCAGCTGAACCTGTTTAGGAACTGTGCTACCAACCAGACTCCTCCCACCCAAGCCCCTCCCTCCCACCGTTCCTTTACAGGCATTGGACCTACATTATGGCCTGAAGACTCTGCTGGCCTCCTCCTACTCCCTTCCATTAAGCCTTCTCAGGCCTATCCTCCAACAAATTTCTTGCACATCTGACACAAGTGATATCAGGAGTGAGCCAAGAAAACTGGCGGTGAAATGGGGTTGTGAGGTGGGCTTTATATAACAGCCTGGAAGGGCACTATCCTGAGTGATACATTGGGCATGGGTAATTGCTGGCACAGAGTGGTGGAGGCCCAAAAGTTCAACTCTTCACCAGTGGTAACCCAGAAAAACTGCCCTGTGAGGGAACCCCTGGCTAGAATGTACCTGCCCTCAATAATTGGTTATTCAGGCATTTGAAATTTATGAGGGGAGGGGAAGATGCCTATAAGGGCAGTGGAGTTGGCAGGTTACTACTTAGTTGCACTGATGCCTGCAGAGTATGAGATGAGATGAGGATGAGCCTTTCTAATGAGAAGCTGAAGATCTGGACAAGCAGTTAAAGACTAAAGGTGAGAGGCAGAAGCTCTCTCTGACAACATTTAAAAAGACCCCATCTCCTGTGGTGGACATTGGGCACAGCTGAGTGGCATCTAATTACCAGTCAGACAAAGTTGCAGAGTAGGTCTGTTAGGCTAAAGTCAGGTCCCCGGGTAAGAAAACCCTGAAACATGGAAGGGAGATGTCTGGGCAGGGGATTCTCTGAAGACTTCCCCAACTCCCCTGGGTTTGCCAAGGAGGTCCACCCTTCCCTCAAACAAGCTAGTGCTTAATCTCTGTGGGAGAAGCTGCAGAGATGTCTTCTTCACTAGTCAACAGGAGCTGCTCCCACATTCTCATCTGGCTGCCAATTGGATTCCAGGTTAAATCTAGTATAATCTGGCTGGGGACTTCCTGGGCCTGATAGGGAGGGAAGAGATTATATGCTAAAGGAGCTTCAGGAATTGCTAGAATGTACCTGTCCTCAGGGTAGTACCCCTGGGACTGGATATTGGGGGTACTTGATCAAGGGGGCTGAAATGTATGATTAGATTAACAATAATCTCATTTTCTTGGGCCACTTTCTTGGGACATAGAATTAAACATCCTGGTAAGGACCCCAGGAAATGAGATAAATTCATTGCTAGGGTAGCTCTTAAAAACTGGAGAAAGTGTTGGTCCTTACTGAGCAAAGTGAAATAGCATGAGTTTCCTTGGCAGACAGTAGAAAAAGGAATTGAAAAGTGTGTGCAAATGGGCATGTTAGAGTGGATTTATTATGTGAGGACAGAAGACTGATCAGAGGATTATGTTCCCCGGGAAGGCCCAGAGAACACAACAGTCACCAAGTTTATCAGGAAAGCTCTGTAATACGTTCTTCAATGGTAGTGTTCCTTCGGGGTTAGAGATGATGATAGAAGAGTTAATCACAGAACTAGATTCCTGGGCAGTGGCCAATGGCCTGGTCTTCTGGTCAGGTGAAAAGAATTGGAACATTGAGGACAAGGAGGTCTGGGCTAGAGGCAAGTGAATGGCTGTCCTGAAGTGGGAAGATTTTTAGCACCCACCAGAAAGCATCCACCATGGAAGAGGCACTGAATTACTAAGTAGACAAGATGACTCAGCCAGTTGTCTGCAGCCTTTGTCATCAGCCACCAGAACTGGCAGGAAGGGCATATGTATGAAAAGGCCAAGGTGGCAGAGACGGAGGTTGAGTCTAGGCACAATAGCATGAACTGCCACATAGCATGGGATCTATTGCTGCCTGAGTGTCCAACCTGTCAGCCACGGAGATCAGCACTGGGGCCCTGGTATGGCAATATTCCTTCAAGGGACAAATGAAATCTTGTGGCAAGCCAACTACATTGGGCTCCTATTGGGCAAGCAGTTTATTATTATAGGAATTAGACAACTGTTCTGGACATGGTTTTGTCTTTCCCTCAGCCAGTACCATTGCCAGGGGCTTAGAGCATGCTTGATCCACAGGCATGGAATTCCACACAGCATAACACCTGACCGGGGGGCCCACTTATGAGTGCGGGAGTAATCCAACGGCAGTGTAGCACATACCAAATCCAGAAGCAGCCAGCTTCATAGAGCACTGGAACAGCCTCCTAAACACATTGCTGAAACATTAGCAAGGAGGAGACATTTGGAAAGAGTGGGTGCCATCCTCCAGGCTATAGCAGTGCATACATTAAATCAGAGATATATATATGTTGGTCTGTCCCCTGTAGGAAGAATGCATGTCTGGAATCAAAGGGTGGAAGCAGGAGTGCTTTACTTTTACTGTCACACCATCCTGGTTGGGGTCATTGGCCATCAGGAGGAGGTAGGGCTGCCTCTACACAATGGAGACAGGAAGGTATTTGTGGAACCTGGAATCCAGGACATCTACTTGGATGCCTCCTGATATTCCTCAGCCCCATTTTTATGGTGAATGTACACATTCCACAGCTCAATCCCAAACAGAATAAAATTGTAATCTCTCAGATCTTTCAGGAATGAAGCTTCACATAGCATTACCAAATGAGTCACCAAGCCCTGACGAGGTGGTGGCTGAGGATGAGGGACCTTTGAATGGACCGTGGAGGATGGAGAGGATGAGAACCAGATGTGGTCCCAGGACTAACTGCAGCAAACAGGACTGTAGTTCCTATTCCTAAACTTTCTTATCCAAATTTCTCCTCAGGAATCATGGCCACTGAGAAGCTTCTCCTGAATCTGTCCAGAGGAGTAGATCCTGCCGTGCAATGGAAAGACAGCAGTGGTGGTGAAAAGGCACAACTCTGATCTCAGATCTCCCACTGTGTAGATCATCGACTAACAGCCCGGCGGTTCTCCCTCTGGATCCACCACCAAGTTCACAGTGAAGCTCAGTCCCCTAGGCAGCTCCCAGCCCGTGGCTGAGCACGGTGAGGTCTTGATGCAAGTCCTACTGGAAAGTTGGGGAGTCCTCCAACAGGCAACGTTGGCTCAGGACTTCCCACCAGCTGGCTGGACCTTTCTAGGAACTGTGCTGAGACCAAAGCTCAGAGTCCATACCCTCCCATTCCCCTCTCCTTCACAGGAGTCATACCTACTTCTCCATCTGATGGCTCTCTCCCCATCTGCTCTGGCTCCCCTCTTTCCTTGAGATGGGTTCCCCTAGTAAATCACTTACATGTTTAATCCTCTCTCTGTGTCTATTTCTCGGAGGACTTAAATTAACCCATATGCAGCAGAAAATGATTGGCTTTTGACTCAGTCCTGGATTCAAATAGTATCCTGCCACTTATTAACTAAACAACCTTCCATCACTCAACCTTTCCTTAAATTCCTCATCAACATTGAATACTGAATGAGTTAACATTTGAAGAGCACCTATGACATGCCTCCTATAATAGGAAGATACTTAGTTCCTTTTTCATCACTGTCTTTGGCAGGACAGTGTCGGAATGGGACTCTGTACTGTTCAGCTTCGATAAGAGATTGCAAGAAGAGGACAGAGGAAGAAATACCAGCAGTTCCTCATGGCAAGCCTGGTCTCCTGGGTTAGGATCCCCTGAAAGACTTGGCATAAAGATGTCGGTGCCAGGGAAAGGCATAAAGATGCCGGTGCCGGGGAAAGGAAATATGTGGCACAGACGGGAGACCAAACTTGGTAATTTTATTAAGGCCAGTTGCCAGTGCTATGTAATTCTTAATGTAAAGTTTTCTAAAAGAACATTAAAGGCAGTCATTAAAGTAGTCCTTTCTGTCTGAGCATTGCTGGCCAAGCCTGATCCTCCTTTCCTCCACCCAAGACCCACCTTCATCTCAAGGCCCTTCAGTGCTTCACACAAAGGGGCCGTGTCTCTGATTCACTCTCTAAAAAGAGCAAGTTCCTGGGTCAAAAAGTATGACTAATGGTCCTGGAACTTTCTGAAGAACCCTGAACATTTAATTGTCATGAACAATTTAGTCTACTTCAAATGAAGTTTTCGTAAGCTCCACACACATCAGAATTTGCTTGGCAATAGGATACAAAGTTTTCTGTGGGCTTTTCAACATGACCGGGCCCCTGTTTACACTGGGCCCACTACCAGCACAAGGTGGGCCCGTCTACAGAAGATCCACTCTGTAAACTTTCTTACTGGGGAGTGATTGGAGACAAGGGACTAGGGGAGGGGAGGAATTAAAATAGGGAGAAAGTAGTCAGCACTTTAGTGTTCCCTGTGACAGGGGCCTTTCAAATTAAATCAAAATGAGACTTTGAGTTCCTATTCTCCCTGGACTGATGTGAGGATTAAACTAAATAGGAGAACACATTTAAAGCACAAATTACCTGGCATTTAAGCATTTAATAAATGCTTATTGTTATTGATAATAAGAGCAAAATCATCTTTTTGTATTGCTCTTCCTCCTTTCTGTAACCCTCCCTATTTCTTCCCACTTACCCTAATCTTACCTGTCTTCTTGGCTTCCTCCTTGAAGTCTTTCTGACTTGACCCAGAACTTATGTCTCCACCATCATTTGAGGTGTTTCGCCTTGTATTCTACTCCAGGCACATATCTTATCTCACTTGAGGAGAAAGGGAAGGCAGAGAAGGTAATAATTGGAACATAGGATGAGGAGTTGGAATGGCTGGGGTTTCATTATTTACTAGATATGTGAGCTACTGACTTAGTCTTTCTCAGTCTCAGTTCCCTTAACTGCAACCTGGGGAACTACCAACTTATGTATTTGTCATGCAGGTTTAGAGAGGAACATATAAAGCACCTGGTTCATAGAAAGGTGTTTCTTATTATCAATTTATTATTTTATCTCTCTTCATATCTGTCAGAGGATGTTGCAAGAAGGACATATAATTCACTTCATCAATATTTGAAATAAAATTGAATTGTGCTTTTGCAACCATTTTAGAGATAAAGATTGCTATGAAACTTGTGCTTCCTGTACTTTCCTGGACATAAGAATCCCTTGGAAAATCTGATTTGGTAGGACTGGAATAGGGTATTTCCACGTGCGCCTCAGGACATTTTGATGTCTGATACGGGAAAATAGCTGTAAAGTAAACTCAAAAGATGCTTAAAATCCTCAATGATTATGTAAGTTTATCTGTTTCATAAAAAGAATAGACTTACAAAAGTCTCTTATAGTCGACACACTGCTGCCAGTTGATTTGAGTAAGGCTATCACCATGAGAGGTGACTGTGGCAGAGAAGCTCCATTGCAATCGAGAAGACCCAGTTGCATCCAAACCATGAGCAGCTATCGCTGGTCCTGTGTCTCTAAGTGAATCCCAGGTGCGTTTTCTTAATCGAATGAAATCCCAAATTTCTATTTATTTCAAGGCTGCATGATGTGGTAGTTAGAAGCCTAATTACTTCTAATGCCCTGAAGGGAGATCCCAGGCTCGTCTTACGATAGCCAAGAGGCCTGGGCAGATCATTACAAGCGCTTCACTGGAATAATTGCCAACCTCAGTGCCCCGAGGAGAGAATGCCTGTGACACTGAGGCTGTTGAAAAGCCAAAGAGCTGCCCCAGTGTTAGCATTGTTATAAATAAAGAGATTTTGTCCTTTATGATGCTGGGTTGTCGGGAAGGAGGTTCTTTTACACGGCACTGATTTCCCCTTCATTTATCAGTACACGGTGAGACGATTTTAATGAGGCACAAGCTGGGCTGAGACCAAGATGAAAGCAGATAGATCAAGGGATGATGGGGAAGGAAAAAGAAGACACAACCCAGGAACAGCTTCCGTTCTGGAAGGACAATCTTGAAGGAGATTTTCTCGTGGAAGCATTTGTAGTTTTTATAGCAGACTTGAAATGTACGCTCCATCATTATTTCTGTGCAGTAGAGGATCTTTAGAGATATTCAATATATCTCAACATTCAGATAGATCCCAAACTGATAGCCAATGACACCTGGAATGTTTGGCACGATGTAACCCAAGCAAAAGAATTCCAGAAATGCAAGTAGTGCTCTTTGGGCTCAAGCCTCAAAATCAAGTTCAGAAATCCAACAGGCTGGTTTTGTGAACTCTTGGAATAGGAACTGAAAAATAAGCCCACAAAGCAGGGATATGTGTATTTAAGTTGCACGTACTACCTCATAGCATACAGTATTTGATATCATTCCTTATTCAAGATATCCCTTCATCTCTAAATCTTAAAGTGAATGGTGTTAACTCTGATAGACACTGGAAAAAATGTTGGCAAACAAAACAAACAAATAAAACAACAACAACAAAACCAAATCTGTTCACTGTCTTACTTTATAGAAAAAGTTTTGAAATATTGATGGGATTGATGTTTCTCTTTAGATGATTATACGTAAGAGATTTGGTTATTACTGGAGTATTTTATTTATATTTATACTGAGATAAGTCATATAAATGTGAGTGAAAATAGCTTACAAGTTGAGATATTGTGTCAGATTGGGAGCAAGTTCCATGACATGTCATCTTTGCAGGCTGGTCTGTGTGGTCAAGACTCTTAAATAGTGAGTTTATCTAGCTAACTGACCAGGCCTCCACGTCTCATGGTGGTAGTCATGAAATAAAAGAAATGGATTTTTCTGTGGCTTATATAAAAGATCTGAAAAGAAAGATGACCCAGTATTGTTGACAGAAGTGAAGAGAAAGATGAGATCAAAGATAGTTATAGTTCTTAACTAGAAAATAGAAGTTTGGGTAAATCAAGCAGTGGAATGCAAAATTCAGCAGCGACCCGGTTCTATGAATATAAGCAATTCACCATATACTCTCCACAGAAAGAAGAAAAACAACACTTTGTAAAACAGTTTCAGCTGGTGTCTCAGCTAGTATGAAAATTGCTCATCAAGTGAGAGATAAAATTTGAGTGGAAGTTGAAAAGACAATTTGTGGTGTAATGATATGCATAAGAAGCCTATGCCTGTACAGAAGACAGATTTGGGTGAAATACAGAAATTTCCATAATTGAGAATCTGAGGATTTGTGAAAAACTAGATACTTATATTTCAAATGGATTAAATATCTGCAGAAATATATGTCTATCTAGTTATCTAGCTATGTACATCTCTATCATCTATTTTCTGTCAATCTATCATCTATTATCCATGTATGCATATATGTATCATCTATTATCTATCAATCAATCTATCATTTCTCTCTCTCTTTCTTCTTATATTAGTCATCCTTTTTTTTAAAAAAAAAAACAAGAGTGCTTTGCCAGCAGGATAGGTATAGACTTTAGGGGATACAGACTCCTAATAGAGGAGGTCAAAGACACATCATCATAAAAGAAAACTTATGGTGGAATAAGGGCAGGTCTGGTACAAAACTGGAAGGAAGATAACCCTTCAGGTGTAGTTCTTGTATTTCTTCTTACCCACTTTTCACTCCCTCTACTTTTCAGCACTATGCATTTTGACAGGTAGGCAGATTCACTCAACTTTATCCACTGATTGATTTTTTTCTTCCCAAATAACCCTTGATTAATTGACTTTCCAAAGTGTTCATTATAGGGCAGTTTGTCAACAAGGTATAGAGAACCTACACAGCAATGAAAGGAGTAGTTTTCACCTTGGTTTTCTGTGTCTTCCTATGGATTTCCAGTGACATGAGAATAAGTAGTAAGGGTTCTTTCTTGTTGCTGAATGTTCTTTCCACATGGATGAGACTACCATCATGGGTGCTGATGATTAAAGTGGTTTTAGAAGGAGGTTCCAGAGATGGCGATCAGCTTTCTATCTTTCAAAGTTTCAATATAAACACATTCTACTCTTTAACTCATTTTCTTACAGTAATAATAATAACAGCAAACATATGATGGCACTGCTATTAAGGGACCTTTCTTATATTAACTCATTTATTGGTTACAACTATCCTAAGAGGTAGATGCCATTATTATCCCTATTTTACAGATGAGAGAAAGGGGCCCAGAGAGGTTAAACAATCATTCAAAATCACACAGCTGAACCTGATTTCAAACCACAAGATCTGGCCCAGAGTCTGTACCAGTCACTAACTATGCCATCTCTCACATTAAAGGTGACTAAACAAGTCAAATCCTCCCTCAATGTGGTATGTGATAAGAGACTTAAGTGGGTCTTCCTCCAGTGGGTTTTCTATTGACTTTCCATCTCCATGTCCTTTAATTTATTTGCACACTGAAAGGACAAATATCATTAAGAGCTTAGAGCACATCTCAGTGGGAACTAGAAGAATTCTGAGAACTCTCTTCAAGTGTGCTTTGTGGTACTGGCTTCATGTCCATTGGATACAATAAAGATAACAGCGGCATGGGGGGACAAAAGACTTTCAAAGGGAGATAAGTTCTATTAGTAATATGTCTCCCTAGCCAGGTGCAGTGGCTCACGCCTGTAATCCCAGTTTTTTAGGAGGCAGAGGTGAAAGGAACGTGAGCTCAGGGGTTCTAGACCAGCCTGGGCAACTTGGTGAGACCTCCTTTCTACAAAAAAAAAATCTCCCTCATTTTGTAGCCAATAGGTAATAAATTGCTGTCAGTCAAGTAGAAGACAGAAAGCTGTTTGACTTTTAGGGATTCCAGTCTCCCCCATTCCTCACAAATAAGTAACGAGTACTGGAGATGATGGGAGAGGGTCTGAGGAAATCCTGAACTGGGGCCAGACCACTCCTTCCTTGACCAAACATCCTGAAGTGCTTTTCACTACAACCTTTTAATACAGTAATAAAATATATATCAGAACTAAAAATCAAAGTCCTCACCTTAGCTCACAAAATGGGTGAGCCAACTCTGTGCAACCTTGACCTTTTCTCTTTTCTGTGAGACATTTTTTGACATTCTTTTAAGTTGCTGAAGAAACATTCCACTTGAAGAAAAGGTGAAAGCAGTCATGATGGGCTGGTAGCACAAAAGTCCAGGAGAATGAGCTAAGGTCAGGGGCTTCATTGACCTAGTTCTGCCAATTTGGTAAACCAGTGTAACATTTTAGAGTGGTTGGATGACAGTCAGGGACAGCTGTGACAGGCATCCCCTCTGAATCTGAAATTTGTTTCTCTGCCCATCTATACAGGTGCTCAATGTGGGGGGCATGGTAACCAGGTTGTCCTTGAGCATCAGGAGAACCTTAGAATTACCTCTCCCACTAAATGTGTTATCTCTGCTTTTCCCTTCTTTTCCTTTCCTCTGGGACCTTGAAAGTTAGTTACATTTGGGGGAAAAGTCCAATACAAAAGTGAGCTCATCTAGATATGATTGTTAGTGTTTTTGTCCCAGCTTGCTGCATCTGTTCTAATCAGATACTTTAGACTCTAAGAGTCTATAGTACACTGCTGAGACCCATAGAACAGGGTCACTGCTGAATTTCTCATTCCACCACTTGATTTTTCCCAAACTTCTGCTTCTAGTTAAAAACCATAACTGTCTTTGATCTCAACTTTCTCTTTGCTTTTATCAACAAGGGAACCCCATTACTCCATTTTTCTTGTTTGCATTTTCTCTTATTTTCCTAATTACAACAGTTTCTTTTGAAATAATTTAGCCTTGAGCTGAACTAAGAAGAAAGAAATCTGTTTGTTTACAAGTCTGAATCTTCCATTAGACTGTGTGTTCCCTAGCAGCCTGGTTCAGTGACACAGCACAACTCTATAAATGTCCATTAAGTAAGTGAATAAACACCTAGACCACTGTTCTCCATTGGATACTAGCCCTATCACATCCATTCTTCCCAACTTTGGAACCAAGAAGTGATTTCTTCATTCTTGGTGCAACCTCCCTGATCGTGAAGTTTATACTTTACCATGCACTAATTGTATGACTCTGGGTACCTCTTAGTGCCTCATTGTCTTTATTTGTAAAAATGGTGTTCATAATGGGACTTACTTCATTGGCTGTTGGCAGAATTAAATGAGATAATCCACATGAAATCCTGTAGCATTACTTGGCTTATACTAAAGCTTCAAAACACATTGCCTCTTATTTCTGGTTCATGTTTCCTGCAGGATGCCCAACTGAGTTGGTCTTTCTGCTGAAGCATTGGGCACCAATGCTTTTTCAGAGTAGTGATGACTGGTCTGCTCCTTGTGTAGTATAAGCTAAGGCACTGGGGCTTAGGCTGCCAAGTCTGAAACTGTGATGGCCTCTGCTCTACTTATTATCAAACTACGTCAATATTAGAAGCATAAAAGAACAACCACTGTACTGTATTTTGCTTGCATGTTCTGTGGGGGAGGAATTGAGACAGGGAAAAGTAGGGATAGCTGGTCTGCTCTACAGTGCTGGGAACATGTGATTGGCTGGAGCTGGCATTGCTCTTGTGTTTGGCACCTGTTGTGTTGTATTAGGTTTTGAGGGCTACCACAACAACATACTATAAACTGAGTGGCTTAACACAACAGAAATGCCTTCTCTCCCAGTTCTGGAGGATGCACATGCAAAGTCAAGGTGTTGACAGGGCTGTGCCCCTCCAAAGCCTCTAGGGGAAGGAACTTGCCTTTTCCAGATTCTGATAGCCATGGGTGTTCTAGGCTTATGCCATGTAACTTCTCTGCTTTCATCTTCGCATGGCTGTCTTCTCTATGTCTGTGTTTTCATGTAAGGTGTTTCTCATATAAGGACACATTAAGGGCTCACCCTACTGCATCTTAAGCAATTATATCTGCAATGACTCTATTTCCAAATTAGTACATTCTGAGGGACTAGGGGTTAGACTTTAACATACCATTTTGGGGGACACAATTCAACCCATAATAGCTGAGTTGACTCAAATGCCAATCTTAGCTGGGACTGTTGATTAAAGTTTACATATGACTTCTTCACATGGCTTGGGCATCTCACAACATAGTGACTGAGTCCTAATAGGGAGCATCCTGAAAGCAAGAATTCCAAGAGAACCAGATAGGAAACGCATGGCCTTGAAGACCCACAGCCTTGAAGATCCAACCCTTAAGTCACACAGAGCCATGTCCGCACTTCTCAGTTGGTTAAACCAGTCTACAGCCATACCACACTGAACGTGCCAGATCTCATCAACTTGTCAATCCAGTCATGAGCCACCCAGGTTCTACCTCCTGATGGAAAAGATGGTAAAGAATTTGTGGCCATAGTTCCTTTTCTCTCCGCCACCACACACAATCTGGGAACAGTTTTTCTGACTTTGCTCATTTTGATTTCCCTATTAAGATACAGAACACAGGATGTCCTCTAAGGACACAGAAAGTTTATTCTCTCTCACATTCTCATAAAACATCTCTCAGTATAATTTTGAAGACAGAATACTAGGTTGAACTAGTGTATCTTTATATTTTAATTTTCAAATAAATCAGAGAATTTAAAGAGGAAAAATTAAACGGAGGAAAAAGTATTTTTGAAAAAGAAGAAAGAATTTTGTAAGTGCTGAAAATAGACGACATGACTGAGGTGATTACAAGTCATTGCCGGGAGGCGGAAGAGGCTGTCAGGTGAGAATGCTGCAGTCCCACAACTATGAGAGTCAGAGCCGTGGCATAAGATTAGTCGTTGCTACTTGATTTTAGGGAACAAACTGCCAAAATATTGTGAAGAGATGATGTGAATGTCAAGTCATCTTATATTCCTATTTTTTTTTTCCTAATAGATGCCTAAATACACTCATAACAGACTTTCTTAGAGAGTTTTCTAAAAATGGGACCTGGAAAACAGTTAAATACACAGCCATGTGCCTTTAGGTCAGGCATTACCAAACAATATGACTTTCTTCATATGTTTATCAAAAGCATGTATCAAGATGTTCAGAACAGCAGTTTTTGAAATAGCCCCCAGCTGGAAGCTAACAAGATGTCCATCAGCAGCAGAACGGACACACACACTGTGAATACAGTAAATACAGTGAATATAGATTCACTGTGAAATACTGTACTAGGAGGAAAATGAACTTTAGCTATGTACAACAGTGTGGATGAATCTCGCAAACAGTGCTGAGGGAATTAGTACAGACACAAGTGAACGTACTATACTATTTTAGTTATGTAAAGTACAAACACAGCACAACTAATCCATGATGTTCTAAGGCTAGATAATGGTTACTCTTAGGGGCCAGAGTGACTGATGGGGGAAGGGGCTCCTGGTGACTTTCTATTTCTTGATCTGGGTGCCGATTGTATTCATTGTTCCTAGTGTGAGGCTATACATTTACGATATTTACACTTTTCTCTATGTCTATTTTGCTTCAGTAAAAAATTTAAAATAATGTTCTTGTACTCAACCACCAGGCTATAACAGAAGAGAGTAGTCAGAGAATACACAGTAAGAACTCTTTCTATTGAGACATACAACTCTCATACCCCCAAATGACTGAATCTCTTGGCCTTTCTGGTTATATCTTTTAATGCACCAAGCTATTTTTATTTTTACAGCAAAATGGGTACCATCACCTAAATTTACAAAAAGGTCATTCGACTTCCATTCTTGTTTAAAGAGAGAAAAAAAGGAATAAAGGGGCCTTTGGAGACAGAAAATTGTTCTCTTATCTCGTTGGAGGGACTTGATGGCCACAATAAAGGTGGGCTCTGCAGGATCTCCTCCATTCACCACCTTCCCTGCAGATCCAGGACGGTCTCTGGCTGGAATCTTCCAAGATTCCAAAATTTTTGTTCCACCTTCCATTGCCCACTTCCGTTAATTATGTCCTACTTTCCCAAGATATTCATATAAAATTCTGTGGACAGTCTTTCTCTTTTGGTGTCTCCTTGTTTTACTTCCTTTGTGGGACTAATAGTCCCCTGTCTTAGGGATCCTTGGTCTTTTGTGACAAATCACTCTCAGCAGGTTTTCTTAAGGTCCGTTTGCTTAAGGGCCTT